>NC_133589.1:18824688-19065053 GCF_964106895.1 Numenius arquata | reverse complement strand
GGTGTAGCCTGTGGGGCCCATGGGGCCGCCCCCACGGGGGGTGCCCAGGCTGCGGGGAAGGGCTGCTGCTGGCCGGGCAGTCGAACCAGGGTGGCTGAGCCTGGAAGAGAGACAGGAGGCATGGCCGCGGTCACCTCCTGCGCTCTTGCCCTCGAGAGTGTCGCGAGGGTGCAGGTCGGGGTCAGTCCCTACCTTGGGGGTAGAAGGTTTGGGGGAGCACAAAAGTAGGAAGCGTCTGGGGCGCCGCGGGGGCCCAGGACCCGTTTGGTGGGAGCCAGAGTGGTGGCAGCGCCATCGTCGGTCCTCTCGGTCTCTCCGCTGCTAAGGACTCTTTGGTCACCAGGGATGGAATGTGGGGGCTCCCTGTGCCCCGCCCCCTCCGCCCATAGCCTCCCCGTCTCCTGCTGGAGGCCTGGTGGGAGACGGGATGGTCTTGGCCACAGTCATCATGAAATGGTTGAGTTTAAGATCGTCAGTGGAATGAGGAAAACGGTGGGAAGAGTTGCTCCCCTGGATTTTGGGGGTGAATGCCCCATTAAGGAGCTGATGATGCCAAAGTGGGAGGTGCTGTTGACCCTCTTGAGGGCCAAGAGGCCTTGCAGAAGGCTCTAGATAGGTTGGAGCACTGGGCAATCGGCAGTGGTGTGAAGTTGAAGCAGTAAAAGTGCGGGATTCTGCCCTGGGAGGGAGGAACTCTGGGCAGGAGTGTAACTGGGGAGAGGGGTGGCTGGAGAGCAGCCCTGCAGAAAGGGGTCCGGCCGGGGGTGCTGGGGGCAGCAGCTGAGGAGGAGCCGTCGGTGTCCCCTGGCACCAAGAGGGCAACCCCCATCCTGGGGGGCATCAAACCCAGTCGAAGCAGGCGACCGAGAGCGGGGATTGTCCCGCTGTGCTCGGCGCTGGTGCGGCCTCACCCGGAGCCCTGGGTACAGGGCTGGGCCCCACCGTTGGAGAAGGATGGGAAGGTCCTCGAATGCCTCCAGAGGAGGGCAACCAAGCCGGTGACAGGGCTGGAAGGCATGTCCCAGAAGAGTAGTCTGATTTGGATGGGAAGGGACCTGCGAGCTCACCCTGTCCCACCCCCTACCCTTGGTAGGGACACCTCCCACCAGACCTGGTTGCTCAAGCCCCCTCCAGACTGGCCTTGAACCCCTCCAGGGTTGGGGCAGCCACGGCTTCTCTGGGCACCGTTGGCCAGGGTCTCACCACCCTCACAGCAAAGAATTTCCTCCCCTGATCTCATCTCAGTCTCTTTTCTGTCAGTGTCACAGAATCACACAGTCACAGAATCAGGTGGGGTTGGAAGGGACCTCTGCAGATCATCTAGTCCAACCCCCCTCCCACAGCAGGTCCACCTGGAGGAGGTTGCACAGGAACTTGTCTAGGCGGGTTTTGAACGTCTCCAGAGACGGAGACTTCACCACCCTCCTATGCAGCCTGTTGCAGGGCTCTGCCACCCTCACAGGAACGAAGTTCCCCCTCATGTTTAGGTGCAAGTTCCCATGTTCAAGTTTGTGCCCGTTCCCTCTTGTCCTGTCACTGGGCACCACTGAAAAAAGACCATCCCCGTCCTCTTGACACCCACCCTTTAAGTATTGATAAGCGTTGATCAGGTCCCCCCTCAGTCTTCTCTTCTCTAGACTTTTTTAGGCCCAAGTCCCTCAGCCTCTCCTCGTAAGGGAGATGCTCCAGTCCCCTCATCATCTTTGTAGCCCTCTGCTGTACCCTCTCCGGCAGTTGCCTGTCCTTCTTGAACTGGGGAGCCCAGAACTGGACGCAGTGCTCCAGATGGGGCCTCCCCAGGGCAGAGTAGAGGGGGGAGGATGACCTCCCTCCACCCGCTGGTCACACTCTTCCTGATGCACCCCAGGATGCCATTGGCCTTCTTGGCCACAAGGGCACCTTGTCGGCTCATGGTCATCCTATTGTCCACCAGGCCTCCTAGGTCTTTCCCCTCCAAGGTACTCTCCAAACCCTTCCCCCTGTCCTATGGCTCCCCTCCCTGATGACCCAACATTCGGAAGCGTTTCTTTACCAAGGGGATGGTCAAACAGTGGGACAGGCGTCCTGGGGAGGTGGTTGATGCCCCAAGTGTCTCCGTGTTTGAGAGGCGTTTGGACAAAGCCCTTAAGAATGCCCTTCTTGGGTGATTTGGGGTGATTTTCCTGCAGTCGGGAGGCAAAGCCGGGCTGTGGAGCTGAGCATGGTGTGAGCCGGGGACGGGTGTGATTGTCCCCAGGCTTTGGGGGACTGTGTCCCGAGCCCTGTCCCCGCAGGAGGGGACGCTGGCCGGGTTCCAGAGCAAGGCCTTGCAGCCCGCGTTGTGGTGTGTGTGTGTGTCCCATCTCGGTCCCCAAGGGCTGTCCTTGTCCCGGGGGCTGCGTGCTGCTTTCTGCGTGGGGCCGTGTCGGTGGGTCCTGCAGGGACCCCTCTGTCCTGGCTGCCCCTGGGGAAGGGGACAGGGGAGTCCCCGCCTGGCCACTGCCACCCCGCTGGCGGTGGCTCGTCCCTGGGGGCAGCTGGTTGCCCTTTGGTGCTAGTGGGCTGTGATTTGGGGCTCATGGGGGCTGTGGCAGCTGGGGGGGTGGTGATTCCCGGTGCCCCCTGCGCTCCCTCCCTCCCTGCCCCCCTGAACAGGCACGGAGCGGTTCTGGAGAAAAAACTTTTAATTGAAACAACTTTTTAAATATTTAACACAAGAGAAAAGGTCCTATGGAAGCTACTCTAAACCCCCCTCCCTCAAATACGCCCCCCTCCCTCAAATACAGCCCTCTCCCCAAATACCACCCCCAAATACAACCCTCTCCACAACTGCACACCTCCCTCCCCTAAATAGGATGCCCCCCTCCCCAAATACACACATCCCCTCCCCAAATACACGCCCCCCCCCCCCCAAATACACACAACCCCCACCCCCTCCCCCATCATCTCCGTCTCCTCCCTGCGGTGGGACTCAGCCCCCGCTCCGTCCCTGGCCCCCTTGCGAGAGCCCTGCGCTTGCTGGGTGGTGTTGCTGGGGGGCTGGTTCCCCGCTTTGTCCCCCGCCTCTCCCCCAGGGTGGGCTGGGCTGGAGGCGGCTCCATCCCCACATCCCCCCAGTGCTCCTGGGACTCTGGTGACGTGTGCGACCCCGAGTCCCCCCAGGTCTCCTGGGGCTCTGGTGAACTCTCCGTCCCCAAGTCCCCCCACGTCTCACGGGACTCTGGTGATGTTTCCGTCCCCAAGTCCCCCCAGGTCTCCCAAGACTCTGGTGTCGTCTCCATCCCCAAGTCCGCCCAGGTCTCCTGGGACTCTGGTGGTGGCTCTGTCCCCACATCCCCCCAGGGCTCCTGCGGCTTCGTCCCTTTGAGGAGTTCCTCCAGGAAGCGCGCGTCTTCCGTGGTCTCCTCCAGACTGTAGGTGGGGCTCAGCATCTCCTTGGGCAGCTCGAGGGAGTCGAAGTCGCAGGGGGTGACGGCTGCGCCAGTGTCACCAGTGTCCCCAGGCCTGGGGCTGCTGCCAGGAGTGTCCTGGGTGACCCCTGCCACCTCCCAGCAGCAGTCGTAGAGGCGCAGGGCCTCCTCCAGAGGCAGCTCCTGGGGCGCTGCCAGCCCCCCAAAAGCCTGCTTCTGGCGGAGAGCAGCAGAGCTGGTGGGGCCCTGGCTGTCCAGGGATGTGAGGCTGTCCCAGGAGCTGTCGCTGTATGGGGGGAGGTTGCTGTGCGGGCGAGCCTCCTCGGGGGTGGCCGTGCTGGAGCTGGTGGTGCTGGTGATGTGCTGGCTGGAGCCCACCGTGTCCGTGGAGGAACCAAAGAGCCTGAGGGCCTCTTGGAGGAACATCTCCTCGGTGCTGTCCGGGTCCCCAGGAGCTGGTTTGTGGGGCTCAGCAGAGGGTCTGAGGGGCACGTGGCTGCGTGGGGGGACGTGGCTGCGTGGGGGTGCCCCCGCGGTGGTGGCCATGCTGGAGATGTTGGTCCATGCAGGGGGTCCTTCGACGTGCTGGAGGCCGGGGCTGGAGGTCAGCAGCAGCGGGGGGGCTGCGGGCACCGCTCTGCCCTGGTGGCCGTAGGCTGGGAGCTGTGTCAGCGGGGGCTGTGTGGGCTGTCCCTGGAGGCTGCCGGGGGCTGCCCAGGCCGCGAGGGTCTCACAGCCTGCGAGGCCCCACAGGGCAGGGCCCGGGGGAGCAGCGGCGCCGTGGCCGAGCGTGGGGGTGGCCGGCGGAGGCTGGTTGGTGATGGTCCACTCCATGTGGAAGAACCGTGGATCGAAGAGGCAGCCGCAGGGGGCCCTCTGCAGCCCTGGGAGGGGGGAAAGGGAGGCGTGGTGGGCCGGGGACAGCCTCCAGGGCACCCGCCGAGCTGTCCCCCGTGGCCCCCATCCCGGCTGTGGGCCAGGCCCCTGGGGAGCTGGTGGCCGGGCGCTGCCCGGGGGTGAGCTGCTGTGCCAGGGGGGGCCGGGGCTGTAAACTGGGGAGGGGACGCGCTTCTGGGGGGGAAAGGGGAGAGATGGCCCCCAGGGGTTGGGAGATTCCCTGGAAATGGGGTTTACTGGGTAGGTGAGGGCAGGGATGCTCCCCCGGGCTTGCTGAACCCTCCAGCCCTGGTACCAAAGGTGCTGGGGAGGAAGAGGGGAAGTGGGATGGTGAAGGTGACCAGGGTCCTCGGGGGCGGAAGGTGGCAGAGGGGACAGTAGGGGCCATACCTGGTGGTGTAGCCTGTGGGGCCCATGGGGCCGCCCCCACGGGGGGTGCCCAGGCTGCGGGGAAGGGCTGCTGCTGGCCGGGCAGTCGAACCAGGGTGGCTGAGCCTGGAAGAGAGACAGGAGGCATGGCCGCGGTCACCTCCTGCGCTCTTGCCCTCGAGAGTGTCGCGAGGGTGCAGGTCGGGGTCAGTCCCTACCTTGGGGGTAGAAGGTTTGGGGGAGCACAAAAGTAGGAAGCGTCTGGGGCGCCGCGGGGGCCCAGGACCCGTTTGGTGGGAGCCAGAGTGGTGGCAGCGCCATCGTCGGTCCTCTCGGTCTCTCCGCTGCTAAGGACTCTTTGGTCACCAGGGATGGAATGTGGGGGCTCCCTGTGCCCCGCCCCCTCCGCCCATAGCCTCCCCGTCTCCTGCTGGAGGCCTGGTGGGAGACGGGATGGTCTTGGCCACAGTCATCATGAAATGGTTGAGTTTAAGATCGTCAGTGGAATGAGGAAAACGGTGGGAAGAGTTGCTCCCCTGGATTTTGGGGGTGAATGCCCCATTAAGGAGCTGATGATGCCAAAGTGGGAGGTGCTGTTGACCCTCTTGAGGGCCAAGAGGCCTTGCAGAAGGCTCTAGATAGGTTGGAGCACTGGGCAATCGGCAGTGGTGTGAAGTTGAAGCAGTAAAAGTGCGGGATTCTGCCCTGGGAGGGAGGAACTCTGGGCAGGAGTGTAACTGGGGAGAGGGGTGGCTGGAGAGCAGCCCTGCAGAAAGGGGTCCGGCCGGGGGTGCTGGGGGCAGCAGCTGAGGAGGAGCCGTCGGTGTCCCCTGGCACCAAGAGGGCAACCCCCATCCTGGGGGGCATCAAACCCAGTCGAAGCAGGCGACCGAGAGCGGGGATTGTCCCGCTGTGCTCGGCGCTGGTGCGGCCTCACCCGGAGCCCTGGGTACAGGGCTGGGCCCCACCGTTGGAGAAGGATGGGAAGGTCCTCGAATGCCTCCAGAGGAGGGCAACCAAGCCGGTGACAGGGCTGGAAGGCATGTCCCAGAAGAGTAGTCTGATTTGGATGGGAAGGGACCTGCGAGCTCACCCTGTCCCACCCCCTACCCTTGGTAGGGACACCTCCCACCAGACCTGGTTGCTCAAGCCCCCTCCAGACTGGCCTTGAACCCCTCCAGGGTTGGGGCAGCCACGGCTTCTCTGGGCACCGTTGGCCAGGGTCTCACCACCCTCACAGCAAAGAATTTCCTCCCCTGATCTCATCTCAGTCTCTTTTCTGTCAGTGTCACAGAATCACACAGTCACAGAATCAGGTGGGGTTGGAAGGGACCTCTGCAGATCATCTAGTCCAACCCCCCTCCCACAGCAGGTCCACCTGGAGGAGGTTGCACAGGAACTTGTCTAGGCGGGTTTTGAACGTCTCCAGAGACGGAGACTTCACCACCCTCCTATGCAGCCTGTTGCAGGGCTCTGCCACCCTCACAGGAACGAAGTTCCCCCTCATGTTTAGGTGCAAGTTCCCATGTTCAAGTTTGTGCCCGTTCCCTCTTGTCCTGTCACTGGGCACCACTGAAAAAAGACCATCCCCGTCCTCTTGACACCCACCCTTTAAGTATTGATAAGCGTTGATCAGGTCCCCCCTCAGTCTTCTCTTCTCTAGACTTTTTTAGGCCCAAGTCCCTCAGCCTCTCCTCGTAAGGGAGATGCTCCAGTCCCCTCATCATCTTTGTAGCCCTCTGCTGTACCCTCTCCGGCAGTTGCCTGTCCTTCTTGAACTGGGGAGCCCAGAACTGGACGCAGTGCTCCAGATGGGGCCTCCCCAGGGCAGAGTAGAGGGGGGAGGATGACCTCCCTCCACCCGCTGGTCACACTCTTCCTGATGCACCCCAGGATGCCATTGGCCTTCTTGGCCACAAGGGCACCTTGTCGGCTCATGGTCATCCTATTGTCCACCAGGCCTCCTAGGTCTTTCCCCTCCAAGGTACTCTCCAAACCCTTCCCCCTGTCCTATGGCTCCCCTCCCTGATGACCCAACATTCGGAAGCGTTTCTTTACCAAGGGGATGGTCAAACAGTGGGACAGGCGTCCTGGGGAGGTGGTTGATGCCCCAAGTGTCTCCGTGTTTGAGAGGCGTTTGGACAAAGCCCTTAAGAATGCCCTTCTTGGGTGATTTGGGGTGATTTTCCTGCAGTCGGGAGGCAAAGCCGGGCTGTGGAGCTGAGCATGGTGTGAGCCGGGGACGGGTGTGATTGTCCCCAGGCTTTGGGGGACTGTGTCCCGAGCCCTGTCCCCGCAGGAGGGGACGCTGGCCGGGTTCCAGAGCAAGGCCTTGCAGCCCGCGTTGTGGTGTGTGTGTGTGTCCCATCTCGGTCCCCAAGGGCTGTCCTTGTCCCGGGGGCTGCGTGCTGCTTTCTGCGTGGGGCCGTGTCGGTGGGTCCTGCAGGGACCCCTCTGTCCTGGCTGCCCCTGGGGAAGGGGACAGGGGAGTCCCCGCCTGGCCACTGCCACCCCGCTGGCGGTGGCTCGTCCCTGGGGGCAGCTGGTTGCCCTTTGGTGCTAGTGGGCTGTGATTTGGGGCTCATGGGGGCTGTGGCAGCTGGGGGGGTGGTGATTCCCGGTGCCCCCTGCGCTCCCTCCCTCCCTGCCCCCCTGAACAGGCACGGAGCGGTTCTGGAGAAAAAACTTTTAATTGAAACAACTTTTTAAATATTTAACACAAGAGAAAAGGTCCTATGGAAGCTACTCTAAACCCCCCTCCCTCAAATACGCCCCCCTCCCTCAAATACAGCCCTCTCCCCAAATACCACCCCCAAATACAACCCTCTCCACAACTGCACACCTCCCTCCCCTAAATAGGATGCCCCCCTCCCCAAATACACACATCCCCTCCCCAAATACACGCCCCCCCCCCCCCAAATACACACAACCCCCACCCCCTCCCCCATCATCTCCGTCTCCTCCCTGCGGTGGGACTCAGCCCCCGCTCCGTCCCTGGCCCCCTTGCGAGAGCCCTGCGCTTGCTGGGTGGTGTTGCTGGGGGGCTGGTTCCCCGCTTTGTCCCCCGCCTCTCCCCCAGGGTGGGCTGGGCTGGAGGCGGCTCCATCCCCACATCCCCCCAGTGCTCCTGGGACTCTGGTGACGTGTGCGACCCCGAGTCCCCCCAGGTCTCCTGGGGCTCTGGTGAACTCTCCGTCCCCAAGTCCCCCCACGTCTCACGGGACTCTGGTGATGTTTCCGTCCCCAAGTCCCCCCAGGTCTCCCAAGACTCTGGTGTCGTCTCCATCCCCAAGTCCGCCCAGGTCTCCTGGGACTCTGGTGGTGGCTCTGTCCCCACATCCCCCCAGGGCTCCTGCGGCTTCGTCCCTTTGAGGAGTTCCTCCAGGAAGCGCGCGTCTTCCGTGGTCTCCTCCAGACTGTAGGTGGGGCTCAGCATCTCCTTGGGCAGCTCGAGGGAGTCGAAGTCGCAGGGGGTGACGGCTGCGCCAGTGTCACCAGTGTCCCCAGGCCTGGGGCTGCTGCCAGGAGTGTCCTGGGTGACCCCTGCCACCTCCCAGCAGCAGTCGTAGAGGCGCAGGGCCTCCTCCAGAGGCAGCTCCTGGGGCGCTGCCAGCCCCCCAAAAGCCTGCTTCTGGCGGAGAGCAGCAGAGCTGGTGGGGCCCTGGCTGTCCAGGGATGTGAGGCTGTCCCAGGAGCTGTCGCTGTATGGGGGGAGGTTGCTGTGCGGGCGAGCCTCCTCGGGGGTGGCCGTGCTGGAGCTGGTGGTGCTGGTGATGTGCTGGCTGGAGCCCACCGTGTCCGTGGAGGAACCAAAGAGCCTGAGGGCCTCTTGGAGGAACATCTCCTCGGTGCTGTCCGGGTCCCCAGGAGCTGGTTTGTGGGGCTCAGCAGAGGGTCTGAGGGGCACGTGGCTGCGTGGGGGGACGTGGCTGCGTGGGGGTGCCCCCGCGGTGGTGGCCATGCTGGAGATGTTGGTCCATGCAGGGGGTCCTTCGACGTGCTGGAGGCCGGGGCTGGAGGTCAGCAGCAGCGGGGGGGCTGCGGGCACCGCTCTGCCCTGGTGGCCGTAGGCTGGGAGCTGTGTCAGCGGGGGCTGTGTGGGCTGTCCCTGGAGGCTGCCGGGGGCTGCCCAGGCCGCGAGGGTCTCACAGCCTGCGAGGCCCCACAGGGCAGGGCCCGGGGGAGCAGCGGCGCCGTGGCCGAGCGTGGGGGTGGCCGGCGGAGGCTGGTTGGTGATGGTCCACTCCATGTGGAAGAACCGTGGATCGAAGAGGCAGCCGCAGGGGGCCCTCTGCAGCCCTGGGAGGGGGGAAAGGGAGGCGTGGTGGGCCGGGGACAGCCTCCAGGGCACCCGCCGAGCTGTCCCCCGTGGCCCCCATCCCGGCTGTGGGCCAGGCCCCTGGGGAGCTGGTGGCCGGGCGCTGCCCGGGGGTGAGCTGCTGTGCCAGGGGGGGCCGGGGCTGTAAACTGGGGAGGGGACGCGCTTCTGGGGGGGAAAGGGGAGAGATGGCCCCCAGGGGTTGGGAGATTCCCTGGAAATGGGGTTTACTGGGTAGGTGAGGGCAGGGATGCTCCCCCGGGCTTGCTGAACCCTCCAGCCCTGGTACCAAAGGTGCTGGGGAGGAAGAGGGGAAGTGGGATGGTGAAGGTGACCAGGGTCCTCGGGGGCGGAAGGTGGCAGAGGGGACAGTAGGGGCCATACCTGGTGGTGTAGCCTGTGGGGCCCATGGGGCCGCCCCCACGGGGGGTGCCCAGGCTGCGGGGAAGGGCTGCTGCTGGCCGGGCAGTCGAACCAGGGTGGCTGAGCCTGGAAGAGAGACAGGAGGCATGGCCGCGGTCACCTCCTGCGCTCTTGCCCTCGAGAGTGTCGCGAGGGTGCAGGTCGGGGTCAGTCCCTACCTTGGGGGTAGAAGGTTTGGGGGAGCACAAAAGTAGGAAGCGTCTGGGGCGCCGCGGGGGCCCAGGACCCGTTTGGTGGGAGCCAGAGTGGTGGCAGCGCCATCGTCGGTCCTCTCGGTCTCTCCGCTGCTAAGGACTCTTTGGTCACCAGGGATGGAATGTGGGGGCTCCCTGTGCCCCGCCCCCTCCGCCCATAGCCTCCCCGTCTCCTGCTGGAGGCCTGGTGGGAGACGGGATGGTCTTGGCCACAGTCATCATGAAATGGTTGAGTTTAAGATCGTCAGTGGAATGAGGAAAACGGTGGGAAGAGTTGCTCCCCTGGATTTTGGGGGTGAATGCCCCATTAAGGAGCTGATGATGCCAAAGTGGGAGGTGCTGTTGACCCTCTTGAGGGCCAAGAGGCCTTGCAGAAGGCTCTAGATAGGTTGGAGCACTGGGCAATCGGCAGTGGTGTGAAGTTGAAGCAGTAAAAGTGCGGGATTCTGCCCTGGGAGGGAGGAACTCTGGGCAGGAGTGTAACTGGGGAGAGGGGTGGCTGGAGAGCAGCCCTGCAGAAAGGGGTCCGGCCGGGGGTGCTGGGGGCAGCAGCTGAGGAGGAGCCGTCGGTGTCCCCTGGCACCAAGAGGGCAACCCCCATCCTGGGGGGCATCAAACCCAGTCGAAGCAGGCGACCGAGAGCGGGGATTGTCCCGCTGTGCTCGGCGCTGGTGCGGCCTCACCCGGAGCCCTGGGTACAGGGCTGGGCCCCACCGTTGGAGAAGGATGGGAAGGTCCTCGAATGCCTCCAGAGGAGGGCAACCAAGCCGGTGACAGGGCTGGAAGGCATGTCCCAGAAGAGTAGTCTGATTTGGATGGGAAGGGACCTGCGAGCTCACCCTGTCCCACCCCCTACCCTTGGTAGGGACACCTCCCACCAGACCTGGTTGCTCAAGCCCCCTCCAGACTGGCCTTGAACCCCTCCAGGGTTGGGGCAGCCACGGCTTCTCTGGGCACCGTTGGCCAGGGTCTCACCACCCTCACAGCAAAGAATTTCCTCCCCTGATCTCATCTCAGTCTCTTTTCTGTCAGTGTCACAGAATCACACAGTCACAGAATCAGGTGGGGTTGGAAGGGACCTCTGCAGATCATCTAGTCCAACCCCCCTCCCACAGCAGGTCCACCTGGAGGAGGTTGCACAGGAACTTGTCTAGGCGGGTTTTGAACGTCTCCAGAGACGGAGACTTCACCACCCTCCTATGCAGCCTGTTGCAGGGCTCTGCCACCCTCACAGGAACGAAGTTCCCCCTCATGTTTAGGTGCAAGTTCCCATGTTCAAGTTTGTGCCCGTTCCCTCTTGTCCTGTCACTGGGCACCACTGAAAAAAGACCATCCCCGTCCTCTTGACACCCACCCTTTAAGTATTGATAAGCGTTGATCAGGTCCCCCCTCAGTCTTCTCTTCTCTAGACTTTTTTAGGCCCAAGTCCCTCAGCCTCTCCTCGTAAGGGAGATGCTCCAGTCCCCTCATCATCTTTGTAGCCCTCTGCTGTACCCTCTCCGGCAGTTGCCTGTCCTTCTTGAACTGGGGAGCCCAGAACTGGACGCAGTGCTCCAGATGGGGCCTCCCCAGGGCAGAGTAGAGGGGGGAGGATGACCTCCCTCCACCCGCTGGTCACACTCTTCCTGATGCACCCCAGGATGCCATTGGCCTTCTTGGCCACAAGGGCACCTTGTCGGCTCATGGTCATCCTATTGTCCACCAGGCCTCCTAGGTCTTTCCCCTCCAAGGTACTCTCCAAACCCTTCCCCCTGTCCTATGGCTCCCCTCCCTGATGACCCAACATTCGGAAGCGTTTCTTTACCAAGGGGATGGTCAAACAGTGGGACAGGCGTCCTGGGGAGGTGGTTGATGCCCCAAGTGTCTCCGTGTTTGAGAGGCGTTTGGACAAAGCCCTTAAGAATGCCCTTCTTGGGTGATTTGGGGTGATTTTCCTGCAGTCGGGAGGCAAAGCCGGGCTGTGGAGCTGAGCATGGTGTGAGCCGGGGACGGGTGTGCTTGTCCCCAGGCTTTGGGGGACTGTGTCCCGAGCCCTGTCCCCGCAGGAGGGGACGCTGGCCGGGTTCCAGAGCAAGGCCTTGCAGCCCGCGTTGTGGTGTGTGTGTGTGTCCCATCTCGGTCCCCAAGGGCTGTCCTTGTCCCGGGGGCTGCGTGCTGCTTTCTGCGTGGGGCCGTGTCGGTGGGTCCTGCAGGGACCCCTCTGTCCTGGCTGCCCCTGGGGAAGGGGACAGGGGAGTCCCCGCCTGGCCACTGCCACCCCGCTGGCGGTGGCTCGTCCCTGGGGGCAGCTGGTTGCCCTTTGGTGCTAGTGGGCTGTGATTTGGGGCTCATGGGGGCTGTGGCAGCTGGGGGGGTGGTGATTCCCGGTGCCCCCTGCGCTCCCTCCCTCCCTGCCCCCCTGAACAGGCACGGAGCGGTTCTGGAGAAAAAACTTTTAATTGAAACAACTTTTTAAATATTTAACACAAGAGAAAAGGTCCTATGGAAGCTACTCTAAACCCCCCTCCCTCAAATACGCCCCCCTCCCTCAAATACAGCCCTCTCCCCAAATACCACCCCCAAATACAACCCTCTCCACAACTGCACACCTCCCTCCCCTAAATAGGATGCCCCCCTCCCCAAATACACACATCCCCTCCCCAAATACACGCCCCCCCCCCCCAAATACACACAACCCCCACCCCCTCCCCCATCATCTCCGTCTCCTCCCTGCGGTGGGACTCAGCCCCCGCTCCGTCCCTGGCCCCCTTGCGAGAGCCCTGCGCTTGCTGGGTGGTGTTGCTGGGGGGCTGGTTCCCCGCTTTGTCCCCCGCCTCTCCCCCAGGGTGGGCTGGGCTGGAGGCGGCTCCATCCCCACATCCCCCCAGTGCTCCTGGGACTCTGGTGACGTGTGCGACCCCGAGTCCCCCCAGGTCTCCTGGGGCTCTGGTGAACTCTCCGTCCCCAAGTCCCCCCACGTCTCACGGGACTCTGGTGATGTTTCCGTCCCCAAGTCCCCCCAGGTCTCCCAAGACTCTGGTGTCGTCTCCATCCCCAAGTCCGCCCAGGTCTCCTGGGACTCTGGTGGTGGCTCTGTCCCCACATCCCCCCAGGGCTCCTGCGGCTTCGTCCCTTTGAGGAGTTCCTCCAGGAAGCGCGCGTCTTCCGTGGTCTCCTCCAGACTGTAGGTGGGGCTCAGCATCTCCTTGGGCAGCTCGAGGGAGTCGAAGTCGCAGGGGGTGACGGCTGCGCCAGTGTCACCAGTGTCCCCAGGCCTGGGGCTGCTGCCAGGAGTGTCCTGGGTGACCCCTGCCACCTCCCAGCAGCAGTCGTAGAGGCGCAGGGCCTCCTCCAGAGGCAGCTCCTGGGGCGCTGCCAGCCCCCCAAAAGCCTGCTTCTGGCGGAGAGCAGCAGAGCTGGTGGGGCCCTGGCTGTCCAGGGATGTGAGGCTGTCCCAGGAGCTGTCGCTGTATGGGGGGAGGTTGCTGTGCGGGCGAGCCTCCTCGGGGGTGGCCGTGCTGGAGCTGGTGGTGCTGGTGATGTGCTGGCTGGAGCCCACCGTGTCCGTGGAGGAACCAAAGAGCCTGAGGGCCTCTTGGAGGAACATCTCCTCGGTGCTGTCCGGGTCCCCAGGAGCTGGTTTGTGGGGCTCAGCAGAGGGTCTGAGGGGCACGTGGCTGCGTGGGGGGACGTGGCTGCGTGGGGGTGCCCCCGCGGTGGTGGCCATGCTGGAGATGTTGGTCCATGCAGGGGGTCCTTCGACGTGCTGGAGGCCGGGGCTGGAGGTCAGCAGCAGCGGGGGGGCTGCGGGCACCGCTCTGCCCTGGTGGCCGTAGGCTGGGAGCTGTGTCAGCGGGGGCTGTGTGGGCTGTCCCTGGAGGCTGCCGGGGGCTGCCCAGGCCGCGAGGGTCTCACAGCCTGCGAGGCCCCACAGGGCAGGGCCCGGGGGAGCAGCGGCGCCGTGGCCGAGCGTGGGGGTGGCCGGCGGAGGCTGGTTGGTGATGGTCCACTCCATGTGGAAGAACCGTGGATCGAAGAGGCAGCCGCAGGGGGCCCTCTGCAGCCCTGGGAGGGGGGAAAGGGAGGCGTGGTGGGCCGGGGACAGCCTCCAGGGCACCCGCCGAGCTGTCCCCCGTGGCCCCCATCCCGGCTGTGGGCCAGGCCCCTGGGGAGCTGGTGGCCGGGCGCTGCCCGGGGGTGAGCTGCTGTGCCAGGGGGGGCCGGGGCTGTAAACTGGGGAGGGTGTGGGACAGGATTCGGCTGGTCTCTGCAAAACCCCCAGCACTGCTCAGTTGATAAAAGAAAATGTGCTGGAACTTGTGGGCCACAGGCCCTGGGAAAGATAAGATAAAAACTTTCAGAATAGGGAGTACTGACATCCTACAGGGACATCTGGTGAGACTGTAAAACAATTATCCTGTTGTCCTTGCTCAAGACAGATTTATAGGTGTTTAGAAAAGTACTTTTTGCATTAGCATCAGCATTAGCCAATCTGTGAATGCCTAATGTGGAATGTGAACCAATTAGCTTAGAACACGCTACCTTAGGACTAGTATAAATGTATGTAAAGAATTATAATAAAATCGACATCTTGCTTGCATCAAGCTGCGTCCCGTCTCTCCATCGCGGCAAATTGGTGACCCCGACGTGATGGGTTTATGAATCGCCTAGCTGAGCGACTTGCTGCGAGTCCCACAGAACTTTGAATGAGCTGCTGAAAGGAAGCAGGAGCCGGCCGGCAATCAATCCCTGCGGAGTAGAGAGGTGAGCTGTGGGAAACATGGGGAATCAAGCGTCTTCCCCCGAGAGAGACGTATATGAGCTTATGAAAGCTCTCCTTAAAAAACATGGAAAGAATATCTCTGGGCATGATCTTAAAACGATACTTAAATGGGTGCAAGTGAAAATACCCACTGTGACTGCATCCACTATTTTTACGCGAGAACTTTGGGACGATGTGGGAGTGAAATTATGGGATGCAGCGACTACGGGGAATGCTGAAGCACAGCATATGCTTCCGTGGTGGAGAAGTATTTTTGAAACTTTAAAAGCCCAGGAAAAAAGTCACAAAGATGAAGCAGAGAGAGAGGAAGACTCTCCTGCGATACCTCCGTTATCGTCGGAGGGTAAAAAATCCATTGCACCACTAGAGGTGTGTGCTGCGGGGTATCCCCCAGAGGAGCATCCCTTTGATCCGGGACCAGTGGACCCTGAAAAGGAACCAGACCTCTACCCCCCCGACCCACACGATGTGTGGGCTAACATAAGGCGCCAAGCCTTAAAGGAAGGAGAACTAGAGATTGCTAAAATGATAGTAGCTCCCGTGATTTATCAAGGTCGAGGGGCACAGTGGGAAGCTCTATCTTTTCCGGTAGTTAAGGAGTTGCGCCGTACTGTTACTGAACATGGACTTTCCTCGCCGTATTTTGCAAGCTTGTTATCCTCTGTTTTTGATACATATGTTATGACTCCGCATGATTTAAAATCCTTAGCGCGATTGCTTTTGACGCCGACACAATACGCTTTGTGGGAGGCTCACTGGAGAGGGGGACTCCAAGCACTCCTTTTAACTTATGTAGGTCATAATAATAACGCTATTGCTGCACTGACCTTGGAGCACCTCACAGGCACAGGTCAGCACACTAACCCTGTAAATCAAGCTCGAATTCCACGGGAGGCCCTCGAGGCAACTCGTGAAGAAGCGAAAAAGGCCTTTTTTAAAGTTCCCGATTCTCAGAAACCGCAAAAGGCTTTTACTACTATCACCCAGGAACCCCGAGAACCTTATATGCAGTTTATTGACAGACTAAAACAAGCCTTGGAACGCCAAATAGATAACACAGAGGCACGCGAAATTTTGTTGCTAAAACTGGCTGTTGAAAATGCTAACGCGGATTGCAAAAAATTGTTAAAATCCCTCCCAAACCCGAACCCTACATTAATTGAAATGGTGGAGGCTTGTAATAGAATTGGTACTATGGATCATAAGTTTGAAGCCATGGCCGCTGCTTTCGCAGCCATGCGTGGTCCAACAGGACCGGGGAACTGTTATAGTTGTGGCAAACCCGGGGATCTAAAGAAAAATTGTCTAAATGCTAATACCAGTGCTAGACCCCAAGCCTCTGGGATTTGTCCCAGGTGCCGAAAAGGGCGTCATTATGCTAATCAATGTCGGTCCAAGTACGATTTTCAGGGACAACTGATACAGGGAAACCGGCTACGAAGCGCGGAGCAGCGACGCGTGCAGACACAAATACTGCAGCCGACGCTTCAACCCCCTCGGAGGGAAGCAGCAGTGCCTCAGGTCTTCGCCCAGCAACAACAGGCAGCGCCGGACTGGACCTGGCAACCGCTCACACAGTAACGTTACTCGATTCCTCGGTTCACCTATTGTCAACAAATGTCTCGGGACCTTTACCCCCTAAAACACAAGCCTTATTATTAGGAAGATCATCTACAACATTGTCAGGGCTTTTTGTGTTACCAGGTGTTATTGACTCTGATAGCACTGATGAAATTAAGATTATGGTATGGACCCCGTTTCCTCCTTGCACTGTACCGAAAGATAGCCGTATAGCGCAATTGATACTGATTCCCACAGGCACAAGTTGCCCAATTTCTAGTCAGCTCCAACAAAGGCAGGGTGGGTTCGGATCTACGGGGAGCCCACAAATCTTATGGGTACAGTCTCTCTCCCAAAAACGGCCTATATGCCAATGCACCCTCATTCGCGGAGGGCAGCAGGTGGTGTTAAACGGAATTATTGACACCGGGGCTGATGTTACAGTAATATCTCAAGCTAAATGGCCCCCACAGTGGCCCCTAGCCAATATTTCCCAGGCGTTAGCTGGGATCGGTGGAACCGGCAGCAGCCACCAAAGCTTGGAATTAATCCAAATTCAAGGCCCAGAAGGACGTATAGCCTCTGTCAAACCTTTTGTATTACCTGTTCCCATGATTTTATGGGGGCGTGACGTACTATCACAATGGGGAATGTCCATTCGAACCCATTTTTAGGTGCGGCCATTGAAATGCGCGACACCCTAAAATTAACCTGGAAAACCGATGTCCCCATTTGGGTAGATCAATGGCCCCTACCTTTAGAAAAGCTTCGCGCCCTTCAAGAATTAGTTACGGAGCAACTAATGAAAGGACATATTGTACCTTCTACTAGTCCATGGAACTCACCGGTTTTTGTTATTAAAAAACAGACCGGCAAGTGGCGCTTGCTCCATGACCTTAGAAAAATTAATGATGCTATGGAAGACATGGGAGCCCTACAACCCGGACTCCCGTCCCCTACTATGATTCCTCGAGATTGGCACTTGACTGTTATTGACCTCAAAGACTGTTTTTTTAATATTCCTCTACATCCAAATGATGCTCCTAAATTTGCTTTTTCAGTTCCAAGCGTCAACATGCAAGCTCCATTACAAAGATACCAGTGGGTTGTGCTGCCACAAGGAATGAAAAATAGCCCCACGATATGCCAATGGTATGTAGCCAAAGTGCTTAGTCCAGTCAGGACTGCAATGTCTAGTGTCTTATTGTACCACTATATGGATGATATCCTGGTGGCTGCACAACATCACGAGGTCATGGAGGAAGCTGTAGCCCTTGTCACGGCTGCCGTTAATTCGGCAGGCCTCTGTATCGCGCCGGAAAAAATTCAGAAAACACCGCCGTGGAAATATTTAGGCTGGCGCATAAGGGCTCAAACTATAGTTCCTCAACCTTTACAGATACAGACAGATATAAAAAATTTGCATGATGTGCAAAAATTGCTGGGAACAATCAATTGGGTCCGACCGCTGTTGGGAATTTCTAATGCGGACTTAGGTCCTTTATTCGAACTGCTTAAAGAAGATACTGACTTGCGTTCCCACCGCAGTCTTGATCCTGAGGCCATTGACTCCTTACAAAAGGTTGCTACCGCAATCACTCTTAAACAAGCACACCGGTGGACTCCCGAATTACCTTTTTATCTAATTATTTTAAACCCCGCTCGACAGCCTCATGCACTAATATTTCAATGGGACTCTCAGAAATCAGACCCACTGCTGATTATCGAATGGGTTTTCTTGTCGAATCAATCTACAAAAACCATTTCGACGCAGCATGAGATGTTTGCTTCTTTGATAATTAAAGCCAGGCAACGCTTGTTAACATTATCAGGAGTAGACTTTGCTTGTATTTGCTTACCTGTGACAAATATGTATCTACAATGGCTTTATCAGCAGTCAGACACCTTTATTATGGCGTTGGCAGACTATACGGGCCAACTCACATCCCACCCACCTTCGCATAAGCTGCTTAATGTCGATTTTCGCTTGATACCCAAGCCGAAAAGGAGTGATCAGCCATTACAAGCCCTTACTGTATTTACAGACGGGTCTGGAAAATCGCACAAATCAGTCATTTTATGGTGGGACAACCAGCATGAACGCTGGGACTCGGATATAGAGACTGTTCCTGGTTCTCCCCAGATAGTGGAGCTAACTGCGGTTGTTCGAGTTTTTCGGAGGTGGTCCACACCGCTTAATCTCATCACTGATTCAGCCTATGTTGCGGGGATTGTTGAGCGAGCTGAAGCATCTGTGTTACGCAACGTCCCACATTCTGACCTATTTGCTTTATTACAAGAACTTATCTTTCTCTTGGACTCTCGCCCTCACCCCTATTTTGTTATGCATGTCAGATCACACACTTCTCTACCTGGTTTTATTGCAGAAGGGAATCGACGAGCCGATTTGCTGACATTACCAGTACAGGTGTTGCCGGATCGCGTGGCACAGGCTAAACTCAGCCATTCCTTTTTTCACCAGAATGCTGGAGGTCTCAAACGGCAGTTTGGGCTTACCTCCCAACAAGCGTCTAACATTATTGCTGTATGTCCTGACTGCCAAAGGCATTCTTTCCCGTCAGTCGCAGGAGGAGTTAATCCCAGAGGACTGCAGAGTCTACAGCTATGGCAAACAGACGTTACACATTATCCAGAGTTTGGTAAATTGACATATATGTCCATTCCTCCATTGACACCTTTTCAGGTGCTTTATTTGCTTCTTGCCACACAGGAGAGAAGGCACGTGATGTCCGCAAACACTTGATGCGCGCTTTTGCTACTTTAGGTATACCTTCACAAATAAAGACGGACAACGGTCCTGCTTATGTCTCTACGGCAACAAAAACATTTTTTGACTCCTGGGGTGTGACTCACATTACTGGTATTCCTTATTCCCCTACAGGTCAATCTCTAATTGAACGCTCTCACCAATCTTTGAAGCGTTTGTTACAACAACAAAAAGGGGGAGTAGGAACTGCTACTCCTGAGGAACGTCTGCAGAAAGCTTTGTATGTTTTTAACTTTTTGAATTGCTCTTTGTTAGATAGCAACCCTCCGATAGTCCGACATTTTAACACGAATGCTTCACTTGAGGTGCAAGTCAAAGCCCCCGTGTTGGTTCGTGATCCGGAAACAGGTAAGATCATGGGACCGTATCCCCTTATCACATGGGGCAGAGGCTATGCTTGTGTCTCCACAGAGAAAGGCCCCCGATGGATCCCGGCAAAGAGTGTACGACCCTTCCGTGAATCCCTACCACAATCATCCAGCAGCTCAAAGCTGGGGTCTCTAAGCTTCGACAAAGCGACAGTTGGGATTGGTTAGATAAACTTTTTGAAGGATGGGGATTGTCAGGGTGGTCAAGGAGTCTTGTGAAAATGATTATGTATGCTTTGGCTGTCTTTGTTTTCTTGTTACTTTTT
Organism: Numenius arquata; assembly: GCF_964106895.1. Classification (NCBI taxonomy): domain Eukaryota; kingdom Metazoa; phylum Chordata; class Aves; order Charadriiformes; family Scolopacidae; genus Numenius; species Numenius arquata. The sequence goes on along the minus strand of NC_133589.1, from coordinate 19,045,719 downwards.
TTGCCGTGTTTGTTGCAATGTTTACAAGGATTGATAGCACGCTCCATAAAAAGAGTTCTTACTGTGCAACAAGAAGGGGGAGATGTGGGACAGGATTCGGCTGGTCTCTGCAAAACCCCCAGCACTGCTCAGTTGATAAAAGAAAATGTGCTGGAACTTGTGGGCCACAGGCCCTGGGAAAGATAAGATAAAAACTTTCAGAATAGGGAGTACTGACATCCTACAGGGACATCTGGTGAGACTGTAAAACAATTATCCTGTTGTCCTTGCTCAAGACAGATTTATAGGTGTTTAGAAAAGTACTTTTTGCATTAGCATCAGCATTAGCCAATCTGTGAATGCCTAATGTGGAATGTGAACCAATTAGCTTAGAACACGCTACCTTAGGACTAGTATAAATGTATGTAAAGAATTATAATAAAATCGACATCTTGCTTGCATCAAGCTGCGTCCCGTCTCTCCATCGCGGCAGGAGGGGACGCGCTTCTGGGGGGGAAAGGGGAGAGATGGCCCCCAGGGGTTGGGAGATTCCCTGGAAATGGAGTTTACTGGGTAGGTGAGGGCAGGGATGCTCCCCCGGGCTTGCTGAATCCTCCAGCCCTGGTACCAAAGGTGCTGGGGAGGAAGAGGGGAAGTGGGATGGTGAAGGTGACCAGGGTCCTCGGGGGCGGAAGGTGGCAGAGGGGACAGTAGGGGCCATACCTGGTGGTGTAGCCTGTGGGGCCCATGGGGCCGCCCCCACGGGGGGTGCCCAGGCTGCGGGGAAGGGCTGCTGCTGGCCGGGCAGTCGAACCAGGGTGGCTGAGCCTGGAAGAGAGACAGGAGGCATGGCCGCGGTCACCTCCTGCGCTCTTGCCCTCGAGAGTGTCGCGAGGGTGCAGGTCGGGGTCAGTCCCTACCTTGGGGGTAGAAGGTTTGGGGGAGCACAAAAGTAGGAAGCGTCTGGGGCGCCGCGGGGGCCCAGGACCCGTTTGGTGGGAGCCAGAGTGGTGGCAGCGCCATCGTCGGTCCTCTCGGTCTCTCCGCTGCTAAGGACTCTTTGGTCACCAGGGATGGAATGTGGGGGCTCCCTGTGCCCCGCCCCCTCCGCCCATAGCCTCCCCGTCTCCTGCTGGAGGCCTGGTGGGAGACGGGATGGTCTTGGCCACAGTCATCATGAAATGGTTGAGTTTAAGATCGTCAGTGGAATGAGGAAAACGGTGGGAAGAGTTGCTCCCCTGGATTTTGGGGGTGAATGCCCCATTAAGGAGCTGATGATGCCAAAGTGGGAGGTGCTGTTGACCCTCTTGAGGGCCAAGAGGCCTTGCAGAAGGCTCTAGATAGGTTGGAGCACTGGGCAATCGGCAGTGGTGTGAAGTTGAAGCAGTAAAAGTGCGGGATTCTGCCCTGGGAGGGAGGAACTCTGGGCAGGAGTGTAACTGGGGAGAGGGGTGGCTGGAGAGCAGCCCTGCAGAAAGGGGTCCGGCCGGGGGTGCTGGGGGCAGCAGCTGAGGAGGAGCCGTCGGTGTCCCCTGGCACCAAGAGGGCAACCCCCATCCTGGGGGGCATCAAACCCAGTCGAAGCAGGCGACCGAGAGCGGGGATTGTCCCGCTGTGCTTGGCGCTGGTGCGGCCTCACCCGGAGCCCTGGGTACAGGGCTGGGCCCCACCGTTGGAGAAGGATGGGAAGGTCCTCGAATGCCTCCAGAGGAGGGCAACCAAGCCGGTGACAGGGCTGGAAGGCATGTCCCAGAAGAGTAGTCTGATTTGGATGGGAAGGGACCTGCGAGCTCACCCTGTCCCACCCCCTACCCTTGGTAGGGACACCTCCCACCAGACCTGGTTGCTCAAGCCCCCTCCAGACTGGCCTTGAACCCCTCCAGGGTTGGGGCAGCCACGGCTTCTCTGGGCACCGTTGGCCAGGGTCTCACCACCCTCACAGCAAAGAATTTCCTCCCCTGATCTCATCTCAGTCTCTTTTCTGTCAGTGTCACAGAATCACACAGTCACAGAATCAGGTGGGGTTGGAAGGGACCTCTGCAGATCATCTAGTCCAACCCCCCTCCCACAGCAGGTCCACCTGGAGGAGGTTGCACAGGAACTTGTCTAGGCGGGTTTTGAACGTCTCCAGAGACGGAGACTTCACCACCCTCCTATGCAGCCTGTTGCAGGGCTCTGCCACCCTCACAGGAACGAAGTTCCCCCTCATGTTTAGGTGCAAGTTCCCATGTTCAAGTTTGTGCCCGTTCCCTCTTGTCCTGTCACTGGGCACCACTGAAAAAAGACCATCCCCGTCCTCTTGACACCCACCCTTTAAGTATTGATAAGCGTTGATCAGGTCCCCCCTCAGTCTTCTCTTCTCTAGACTTTTTTAGGCCCAAGTCCCTCAGCCTCTCCTCGTAAGGGAGATGCTCCAGTCCCCTCATCATCTTTGTAGCCCTCTGCTGTACCCTCTCCGGCAGTTGCCTGTCCTTCTTGAACTGGGGAGCCCAGAACTGGACGCAGTGCTCCAGATGGGGCCTCCCCAGGGCAGAGTAGAGGGGGGAGGATGACCTCCCTCCACCCGCTGGTCACACTCTTCCTGATGCACCCCAGGATGCCATTGGCCTTCTTGGCCACAAGGGCACCTTGTCGGCTCATGGTCATCCTATTGTCCACCAGGCCTCCTAGGTCTTTCCCCTCCAAGGTACTCTCCAAACCCTTCCCCCTGTCCTATGGCTCCCCTCCCTGATGACCCAACATTCGGAAGCGTTTCTTTACCAAGGGGATGGTCAAACAGTGGGACAGGCGTCCTGGGGAGGTGGTTGATGCCCCAAGTGTCTCCGTGTTTGAGAGGCGTTTGGACAAAGCCCTTAAGAATGCCCTTCTTGGGTGATTTGGGGTGATTTTCCTGCAGTCGGGAGGCAAAGCCGGGCTGTGGAGCTGAGCATGGTGTGAGCCGGGGACGGGTGTGCTTGTCCCCAGGCTTTGGGGGACTGTGTCCCGAGCCCTGTCCCCGCAGGAGGGGACGCTGGCCGGGTTCCAGAGCAAGGCCTTGCAGCCCGCGTTGTGGTGTGTGTGTGTGTCCCATCTCGGTCCCCAAGGGCTGTCCTTGTCCCGGGGGCTGCGTGCTGCTTTCTGCGTGGGGCCGTGTCGGTGGGTCCTGCAGGGACCCCTCTGTCCTGGCTGCCCCTGGGGAAGGGGACAGGGGAGTCCCCGCCTGGCCACTGCCACCCCGCTGGCGGTGGCTCGTCCCTGGGGGCAGCTGGTTGCCCTTTGGTGCTAGTGGGCTGTGATTTGGGGCTCATGGGGGCTGTGGCAGCTGGGGGGGTGGTGATTCCCGGTGCCCCCTGCGCTCCCTCCCTCCCTGCCCCCCTGAACAGGCACGGAGCGGTTCTGGAGAAAAAACTTTTAATTGAAACAACTTTTTAAATATTTAACACAAGAGAAAAGGTCCTATGGAAGCTACTCTAAACCCCCCTCCCTCAAATACGCCCCCCTCCCTCAAATACAGCCCTCTCCCCAAATACCACCCCCAAATACAACCCTCTCCACAACTGCACACCTCCCTCCCCTAAATAGGATGCCCCCCTCCCCAAATACACACATCCCCTCCCCAAATACACGCCCCCCCCCCCCCAAATACACACAACCCCCACCCCCTCCCCCATCATCTCCGTCTCCTCCCTGCGGTGGGACTCAGCCCCCGCTCCGTCCCTGGCCCCCTTGCGAGAGCCCTGCGCTTGCTGGGTGGTGTTGCTGGGGGGCTGGTTCCCCGCTTTGTCCCCCGCCTCTCCCCCAGGGTGGGCTGGGCTGGAGGCGGCTCCATCCCCACATCCCCCCAGTGCTCCTGGGACTCTGGTGACGTGTGCGGCCCCGAGTCCCCCCAGGTCTCCTGGGGCTCTGGTGAACTCTCCGTCCCCGAGTCCCCCCACGTCTCATGGGACTCTGGTGATGTTTCCGTCCCCAAGTCCCCCCAGGTCTCCCAAGACTCTGGTGTCGTCTCCATCCCCACGTCCCCCCAGGTCTCCTGCGGCTTCGTCCCTTTGAGGAGTTCCTCCAGGAAGCGCGCGTCTTCCGTGGTCTCCTCCAGACTGTAGGTGGGGCTCAGCATCTCCTTGGGCAGCTCGAGGGAGTCGAAGTCGCAGGGGGTGACGGCTGCACCAGTGTCACCAGTGTCCCCAGGCCTGGGGCTGCTGCTGGGACTGTCCTGGGTGACCCCTGCCACCTCCCAGCAGCAGTCGTAGAGGCTCAGGGCCTCCTCCAGAGGCAGCTCCTGGGGCACTGCCAGCCCCCCAAAAGCCTGCTTCTGGCAGACAGCAGCAGAGCTGGTGGGGCCCTGGCTGTCCCGGGATGTGAGGCTGTCCCAAGAGCTGTCGCTGTATGGGGGGAGGTTGCTGTGCGGGCGAGCCTCCTCGGGGGTAGCCGTGCTGGAGCTGTTGGTTGATTCAGAGAATGAATGGTTAAAGGTTATTAGTGCCGGTTTAGTACAGCCTGGCAAAGAACAGAGCTCGGAGCCCAGGAGCCCAGCATTCCAAGATAAAGAAATGGCCTTGTGTATAAGATAGCAGGAACAGCCTGCATGCTAAGGAGGAACCCAACTGTCTGGGTAAAGTGTCCATCTGGTCGGGACCAGTTTTGCGGTTTGGGGTCCAGCCAACCCAGCGTTCTAGGACAAAGGTAAAAGTACATGGTGAAGAAGACTGCGAGCCTTCCTCCAGAAGACCCCGGCCCACGACCACCAGGCGACAGTACGCATGTGGCAAGGGGAGGAGACTTATGATAATGAGTTCCTAGAAATAATTAGAATAGTAACACCTTTTCTTAGAATCAATTATAATAACCCAGCCCACATTAATGAATAAGTATGCTTTTCATCATAAATAGACGCTTGTTTTACAAACCGGTGTGCAAGTTTGGAGGAGCGATCCCCCTTGCACCCGGCGCCGCAATAAACATACCTGCTTTATAACTCTCTGCGAGTTGTAGGGTTTGTTTCCATGCGTCAGAACCCTACCAGCCCCTATGGAACCCTATGGAACACTACGGAACCTTACAGAACCCTACAGACCCCTGCGGGCACTTACGGAACCCTGCGGGCCCCTACGGAACTCTACAGAACACTACAGGGCCCGACGGAACATTACCAGCCACTACGGAACTCTGTGGGCCCCTACGGAACCCTGCAGGCCCCTATGGATCCCTACAGACACCTGCAGGCTCTTACGGAACCCTACAGGCCCTTACGAAACAATACCAGCCACAACGGAACACTATGGAACTCTACAGAACACTACCCGCCACTATTGAACTCTACAAGCCCCTCTGGAACCCTACAGAATACTCCAGGACCCGACAGCACTCTACAAGACCCTTAGCAACACAACGGATCCTTACTAAAACCCTATGGGCTCCTACAGAACACTGCAGGTGCCTACGGAACCCTACAGACCCCTACGGAACCCTACAGACCCCTACGGAATACTACCAGCCCCTACGGAAATCTGTGGCCCCTACAGAACTCTACGGAACCTGACAAACACTGTGGGCCCCTACAGGCCCTTGCGGGCACTTACAGAACTCTGCAGGCACCCATGGAACTTTATGGAACCCTACCAGCCCCTACGGAATCCTACGGAGCCCTAAAGACCCTTGCAGGCAGTTACAGAACCCTACAGGGCCCTACGGAACTTTACCAGCCACTACGGAACTCTACGGGCCCCTACGGAACCCTGCAGAACCCTCCGGAACCTTACGGAATCCCACGGACTCCTACAGACTCCTGCGGGCACTTATGGAACCCTACAGGCCCCTACGTACGGCACACTACCAGCCACAAAGGAACACTACAGGACTCTACGGGCCCCTAGGGAAAACCACGGGCCACTATGGAACCCTACGGGCCCCTATGGATCTCTACACACACCTGCGGGCTCTTACGGAACCCTAAAGGCCCCTACGAAACACTACCAGCCACAATGGAACACTATGGAATTGAATGGGCCCCTACAGGGCTGTACGGAACACTACTGGCCTCTGTGCTACTCTGCTGGCCCCTACGGACCCTATGGAACACCACGGGCCCCTTCAGACCTCTGCGGGCACTTATGGAAACACACAGACCCCTACAGAGCTGTACAGAACACTACGGAACCCTACAGACCCCCTGGGCACTTCTGGAACCCTACAGACCGCTACGGAACTGTACAGAATTCTGCAGACCCCTGTGGGCTCTTAGGGAACCCTACAGGCCCCTATGGAACACCAGCAGCCACTACAGAACTCTACAGGCTCCTAGGGAACCCCTACAGATTCCAACAGAACCCGACAGGCCCCTACGGTACTCTACAAGCCCCTTAGCAACACAATGGAACCTTACTAAAAACCCTATGGGCTCCTACAGAACACTGCAGGCTTACACTTACAGAACCCTACAGGTGCCTAAGGAACACTACCAGCCCCTGTGGAACCCTACGGGCCCCTATGGTACTCTACAAGCCCCTACGGAAACCTACAGGGCCCTACGGAATACTACCAGCCACTACGGAAATCTATGGGCCCCTACGGAACTCTACGGAACCTCACAGAAACACTACGGGCCCATACAGGCCCTTGCAGGCACTTACAGAACTCTACAGGCACCCACAGAACTTTACGGAACCCTACCAGCCCCTACGGAACCCTACAGACTCCTGCGGGCACTTACACAACCCTACAGGCCCCTATGGAATACTGCCAGCCCCTATGGAAGGAACCCTACGGGCCCCTACAGAACACTACTGGCTTCTGCGGTACTCTACAGGCCTCTAGGGAACCTACGAAGCTCTACGGAACCCTGTGGATCCTTACGGAACAGTACGGGCCCCTTCAGACCTCTGCAGGCACTTATGGAAACCTACAGGACCCTACGGAACTGTACGAGACTCTAGAGGCCCCTAGGGAACACCACAGGCCCCTACGGAACCCTACAGGTCTATACAGAACCCTACAGGGCCACACGGAACTTTATCAGCCACTACGGAACACTTCCAGCCCCTATGGAAGGAACCCTACGGGCTCCTACAGAACACTACTGGCTCCTGGGGTACTCTACAGGCCTCTAGGGAACCTACAAAGTGATTCGGAGAATGAATGGTTAAAGGTCGTTAGTGTAGATTTAGTACAGCTTGGCAAAGAACAGAGCTCGGAGCCCAGGAGCCCAGCATTCCAAGATAAGGAGCTGGCCTAAAGGCCCCTACGAAACACTACCAGCCAGAACGGAACACTTTGGAACTCAACGGGCCCCTACGTGGGGCCTACAGGAACACTACTGGCCCCTACGGTAGTCTGCTGGTTCCTACGGACCCTATGGAACACTACAGGCCCCTTCAGACCTCTGCAGGCACTTGTGGAAACATACAGAATGTACTCTAGGCAATTGCAAAAGAATTTACAAATGAACAAAGAAAAGGGGGGATCGAAACAGAAAATAGAAGGATTAACCGTGACAGGGACGTATATCTCAACCTTGGAGGGGAGGAAAGAAAACAAAGAATTGCCCAGTTAGCGGATGTAGGCCTCAGCCTTGAAAGAACACTTCGCAGGCTAACAGGAACAACCCAAATATCAGAAGGACTGTGGACTAGTGGCTCCACAAGACCCCATGGTGTAATAAGAAAAAAGGAAAAGGAAAATTGAAGAGGTGTTGCAGCAAGTGATATCCGGAGAGAGTTGAGGCTGGCAGAAAGCAGAGAAGCATGGAGAGTGTTAAGACGGAAGAAAAGATAAGTGAGAGTTAGTAGCAGCGCTACAAGAGAGTAAAGGATTTGGAGGTATGGGATCTAAAAGGCCTCTGAGAAGGGAAGGATACAGGCCCAGGCAAAGGGGGACTGATGGGGACCTGGGGAATCTACCGTAGCGGATCCACTGGTTATATTAAAGCTAGGAAAAAACAACGGAGCTTGGAATTTCTGGTTGACACCAGGGCAACGTTTTCAGTCTTAAATCAAGCTTTGATACCTGTAGATGATGACTTTGTAACGGTAAGGGGAGCTACTGGACAGAGTGAAAAGGCATATTTTCTCAAACCTCTTAGGTTCAAATTGGGAAAACAGTTAGGGATACATAAATTCTTATATATGCCAAGCTCCCCGAAACCCCTGTTAGGACGAGATTTATTAGAACAATTGGGAGCAGAAATTAAATTCAGAAAAGGAAAAATCAAACTTCGGATAAGAGAAGATCAACTAATTGAAGTATTAAGTTTGGCCCTGATAGGAACTCCCATTACTCCAGGAGTGCCTGGGGAGATTAAAGACTGAATTTATCTGGGGGTATGGGCCTCGGGAGTGCCAGGAAGAGCAAAAAGTGCTTCCCCAATCGTGATAAAGCCCAAACAAGGAGCACAACCGGTGAGAGTCAAACAGTATCCCCTCAGGATAGAGGATAGGAAGGGGAACCGACAAACTATAGACCAGTTTATCAAGTATGGGCTGCTGAAAGAATGAATCAGAGTATAACACTCCAACATTACCTGTCAAAAGGCCGGATGGTAGCTATCACATAGTACAGAATCTCAGGGCTATCAACAAAATTGTTGAGGATTTACATCCGGTAGTAGCAAATCCATATTTGGATTTGCTCTCCTAACTAAATTGGTACCTGAATTGGCATGGTTTACTGTCTTGGACCTAAAAGATGCCTTCTTTTCCCTACCTTTGAGCCCAGAAAGCCAGCTGCTTTGAGTGGGAAAACCCAGATTCTGGGAGGAAGACACAACTAACATGGACTGTGTTACCACAGGGGTTTAAGAATAGCCCCATTCTTTTCAGAAATCAATTAGCCAAAGACCTGGAACAATGGGAGCGGCCACATGGAGCTGGAGTAATTTTACAGTATGTAGATGATCTATTGATAGCCACCGAGACAAAAGAATTGTGTATAGTATGGACAATTAGTTTGCCAAATTACCTCGGACTTAATGGTTATCTCCATTATATATCTGTCTCTGCACAGAAAGCCCAAGTAGCTCAACAGCAAGTGACTTACCTCGGATATGAGATAACTGCAGGCCAACGGACCCTAGGGACAGCAAGAAAGGAGGCTATCTGTCAGACCCCTTGACCGCAGACAGCTAAAGAGCTCCGCACGTTCCTAGGAATGACGGGATGGTGTCGCCTATGGATATATAACTACGGACTCATGGTAAAACCGCACTACAAACTGCTGAAATCTACCCCAAGAGACCTCACCTGGAATGGGGAAGCAGAAAGAGCATTCAGTCAGCTAAAGAAAAATAAATGGACGCCCCTGCTTTGGGGTTACCAGACACTACTAAACCCTTCTGGCTGTTCTCTCACAAGAAGCAGGGAATAGCTCTAGGAGTCCTAGCCCAAAACCTGGGACTATGCCGAAGGGCAGTGGCATACTTCTCTAAACAGCTTGATGAGGTAAGGGGCTGACCTAGCTGCTTGAGGGCAGTAGCAGCAGTGGTGCTAAATATTCAAGAAGCACGTAAGTTTACACTGGGCCAAAAGATTACAGTAATAGTGTCTCATACTGTATCAGCGGTATTAGAGGTAAAGGGAGGACACTGGATCTCACCACAAAGGTTCCTTAAATACCAAGCTGTCTTAATGAAACAGGATGACGTGGAAATAGTGGTTACTAACATTGTCAATCCAGCATCTTTTCTTAGCGGGAATACGGGAGAACCGGTATCGCATGACTGTCTGGAAACAATCAAAGAAGTCTATTCCAGCTGACCCGACCTAAAAGAGGAGCCGCTGAAAGATGCTGAAGATTCCTGGTATACTGACGGAAGCAGCTTTGTTCGACAAGGCATCCACAAGGCGGGATACGCGGTAACAACTGCAGACCAGGTAACAGAATCCAAAGCCCTTGCCCCAAACACCTCGGCACAGAAAGCAGAAATAATAGCCCTAACTCGGGCATTGAAACTAGCCAAAGAAAATAAAATCAACATTTGGATGGACTCCAGATACGCTTTCGAGGTAGTCCATGCTCATGGAGCTGTATGGAGGGAAAGAGGACTCCCCTCTACCCAAGGGAAACATATAAAACATGACAAAGAAGTTCTTAAGCTTCTGGAAGCAGTGCAGTCACCCAAGAAGGTGGCTATTATGCATTGTAAAGCTCATCAAAAGAGGAGCACTGCTCAGGAATTGGGCAACGCCATGGCAGACCGTGAGGCCAGAAGAGTGGCAGAGAAAGGTGATTTGGAGGCGCAGTTTCTGGTCCCAGACAGTAAAATACAAATTGATTGTGAAACTTAGGTGGGAAAATTGAAAAAGGTAAATGGGTAAAACTCCACAGGAAAAAATAATAATACCATTTGCATTGTTGTAGGCCGTAGTCATGGCAGAGCACAGAAAATCCCACTGGGGAACAGAAGCTCTGTATAGATACTTGAGCCGACTAATATTCGCCCGAAACCTGTATACCACTATTAGGCAAGTAACACAGCAGTGTGAGGTATGTTTGCAGAATAATCCCAAAACAGGCCCCAAAGTCCAGTTTGGCCAAATAGGAAAGGGAGACTATCTGGGACAACAATGGCAAATTGATTTTTCAGAACTTCCAAGAAAAGGGGGGTTTCGATACCTATTGGTATTAACAGATACCTTTTCAGGATGGCCAGAGGTGTTTCCCTGCCGAACCAATAAAACAAGAGAAGTGGCTAAAGCGTTGTTGCAAGAAATTATACCAAGATTTGGGGTTCCTGCAGTGATTTCCTTGGACCAAGGATCTCATTTCACTGCAAAGGTTGTTTCAAAAACTCACCACTAAAGCCAAAGTGGGAAGGCCCCTTCCAGGTACTGCTGACCACTCACACAGCCATAAAGATTAAGGAACAAGCCGCTTGGATCCATTGGACTCAAGTCAAGAGAGCTCCAAAACCCCCAATGGACATCAACGCAGGCCAGACCCTTGAAACTTTCCCTCAATGAAAAGATGGACATTAATGACATTAATAGTCATCAACATGCCGGGACTTTGTATCTCAGGGGGAGGAACATGGGATGTGAATACATATTCACGAAACCTAGAAACATTGGTAAGGGCTACTAATCTGTCAGATTGTTGGATATGTACTACCCTACCCAAAGGAGAAATGAAGTTACCTCTATATGGGGTGGCAGCAAGTAATTGGAACTATGACAACGGAACTTGGCCCAAATTTTGGGCAAAAGGGGAAAATGAGGCAAACAGGTATTGTGAGTACGATGACAATATCTACCCCTTAGGACCCAGATTTGATTTACAAGTGCTGAAAGAAGAGCAATTTGTTGTATTAGTGAGCTATAACAATTGTACCTGGGAACACAGGGAATATAGAGTCAAAGGGCTGGTAAATAAGTCGACATCATGGGGATGGAGCAAGTTCTGGATCAATAAGACAACTGTTAATGTAGGAAATTGGGGTTTAACAGGGATAAATGTCACATACATTGACTTTTGCAATAAGACCCAATTAGATACATATAAAAGTAGCGGTATTTCACAAGGAAAAGAACACTCTTGGGAGTATGGATGGTATCAGGCAGGAAAGTTCCTAGGTGCGAATCTGACAGCAACTAATGGACCCTGTAAATTGCCTAAAGGGTACTGGTGGCTGTGTGGAGATGGGTATAGCAGAAAACAGCTCCTTGCAGGGTGGAAGGGAACTTGCACGAAAGGATATCTAACTAGTCAAGATAAAGCATTTAATCAGTCTGAAATTCCCTCAGGCATGTTGAGAACACCTTGAAGGAGAATTCAAGAGGTAGAAAACCCTCTAGTGGTAAGGGGAACAAGATTCCATAGCTTGGTAAGGTGGCTTATACCATACCTGGGCATTAGTGAATTGGAGAAAGCAATCGTAAACATATCAACTACCATAGAAGCGCTTGAGAAATCTACAATCGATGCCATACAGGCACTTCAACAAGAAGTCCAGTCATTAGCAAATGTGGTTGGACAAAATAGAATGGCATTAGATTTATTAACTTGGAAACAGGGAGGCTTATGCGCAGTGATTAATCAGAGCTGTTGCTCATATGTAAACCAAAGCGGAAGGATAGAGAAAGACTTACAAAATCTCATAGCTAAAACTCAGATTTTGCATCAGACTGCGCAAGATGATACCACATTTGGGTTTTCAGACTTTTGGGAAAAGTTAACCTCATGGTTACCTAATCTGGCCTGGCTTAAACAACTGTTTATCCTTTTAGTGGCAATACTTATGTTAGGAATTTTAGTGTGTGTATTAGCTAGATGTTTTATGTGTTGTACCGGGGGGCCAAAGATGAATACATTCAATGGAAGAAGCATCAGCTCCATGAACGAGTGGAGTCAGGAAAGTACTTTAGAAATCAGATGGAGAAGGAAAGTGTACTCTAGGCAATTGCAAAAGAATTTACAAATGAACAAAGAAAAGGGGGGATCGAAACAGAAAATAGAAGGATTAACCATGACAGGGACGTACATCTCAACCTTGGAGGGGAGGAAAGAAAACAAAGAATTGCCCAATTAGCGGATGTAAGCCTCAGCCTTGAAAGAACACTTCGCAGGCTAACAGGAACATCCTGACCAGTAACAGGAAAGATAACAAGAAGCTTTACGACCCCTGTCAGACCACTCAGAAGACAAACAGGAACATCCTGATAGATTACAGGAAAATAGCAAGAGGTTTTACGGCCTCTATCAGCAAAACAATCGGTGGGAACCAGCTCAGTGACTGTGGAATTTACTCCCTAACCCCCCCCGCCCAAAGAAAAACATCAGGAGAAGATATGCACATGCCTGGAGGAGGAGACTTATTATAATAAGGCCCCGGTAATAATTAACTTAGTAACACCTATTCTTAGAACTAATTGTATTAGTCCATCCCAAAGTTTGCATATGTATGATTTACATTATAAATAACTACAGGTTCAGCATAAGTGTGTGCAAGTTAGGAGGAGAAATCCCCTTGTACCCAGCGCTGCAATAAACATACCTGCTTTATAACTCTATTCGAGTTGCAGGGTTTGTTTCCGCGCGTCACTACAGAACTGTACGGGACTCTACAGGACCCTAGGGAACACCACAGACCCCTACAGAACCCTACAGAACCCTACGCAAGCCTACAGGCACCTACAGGCCCTTACCGAACCCTACAGAACTCTCCGGAAACTTATGGAACCCTACCAGCTCCTACAAACCCCTGCGGGCACTTACACAACCCTACAGGCCCCTACGGAACTCTACAGACCCCTGAGGGCTCTTACAGAACCCTACAGGCCCCTACGGAACACTACCAGCTACAACGGAACACTACAGAACTCTATGGGACCCTACAGGGCCATACGGAACACTACCGGCCCCTGCGTTTCTCTGGTGGCCCCTACAGAACCCTACAGAGGTCTATGGAACCTTATGGAACCTTACGGAACAGTACGGGCCCCTTCAAGACCTCTGCGGGCACTTATGGAAACCTACAGGACCCTACAGAACTGTACAGGACTCTACAGGCCCCTAGGGAACACAACAGGCCCCTACAGAACCCTACAGGCTTCTTTGGATCCCTACAGTAACCTGCGGGCTCTTACATAACCCTAAAGGCCCCTACAAAACACTACCAGCTACAATGGAACACTACAGAACTCTACAGGACCCTACGGAACACTACCAGGCACTACGGAACTCTACGGGACCCTACAGGGCCGTACGGAACACTACTGGCCACTGCGGTACTTTGCTGGCCCCTACGGAACCCTACAGAGCTCTATGGAACCCGAAGGAACCTTACGGAACACTACCGGCCCCTTCAGACTTCTACGGGCACTTATGGAAACATACAGGACCCTACGGAACTGTACGGGATTCTGTGGGCCCCTAGGGAAAACCACAGGCCCCTACGGAAACCTACAGACACCTGTGGGCTCTTATGGAACCCTAAAGGTCCCTACGAAACACTACCAGCCACAACGGAACACTATGGAACTCAATGGGTCCCTACAGGGCCATATGGAACACTACTGGCCCCTACAGTACTCTGCTGGCTACTACAGAACCCTACGTAAACCTATGGGCACCTACAGGCCCCTACGGAACCCTATGAAACCCTACGGGCCCCTATGGTACTCTCCAAGCCCCTACGGAACCCTACGGAACACTGCAGAACCCTCTGGAACCGTAAGGAACCGTACAAGCTCCTACAAACCCCTGCAGGCACTTACACAAGCCTACAGGCCCCTATGGAAATCTACGGGACTCTACAGGCCCCTAGGAAAAACCATGGGCCACTACGGAACCCTACAAGCCCCTACAGAACTGTACGGAACTCTACAGACCCTTCCAGGCTCTTACGAAACCCTACAGGCCCCTACGGAACACTACCAGATGCTATGGAACTCTATGGGCCCCTATAGGGCCCTATGGAACAGGCCCTACTACTGGCACCTACAGTATCTACGGTCCCCTAGGGAACCCTACAGAGCTGTACGGAACCCTGTGGATCCTTATGGAACTGTGCGGGCCCCTGCAGGGACTTACGGAACCCTACAGGCCCCTATGGAATACTACCAGCCACTGTGGAAATCTATGGGCCCCTACGGAACCTGACAGAAATACTACAGGCCCCTACAGGCCCTTGCGGGCACTTACAGAACTCTACAGGCACCCACAGAATTTTACAGAACCCTACCAGCCCCTACATACCCCTGTGGGTTCTTAAGGAACCCTACAGGGCCCTAAGGAACTTTACCAGCCACTATAGAACTCTACAGGCCCCTGCAATCATCTACAGACTCTACAGACCCCTGTGGGCTCTTACAGAACCCTACAGGCCCCTACGGAACACTACCAGCCCCTACGGAACCTTACCAGCCCCTGTAGAACCCTACAGGCCACTACGGAATCCTAAGGGCCCCTATGATCACCTACAGGCCGCTATGGCACTCTACGGAAACCTACAGATCCCTGTGGGCTCTTACAAAATCCTACAGGCCCCTATGGAACACTACCAGCCCCTACGGAACACTACCAGCCCATAGAGGGCCCTGCAGAACACTACTGGCCCCTACAGTACTCTAAGGGCCCTTAGGGAACCCTATGGAGCTCTATGGAACCCTATGGAACCTTACGAAACCCTACGGGCCCCTTTAGACCTCTCCTGGGACATACAGAATGCTACACGCCTCTATGGAATCCTACGGACCCCTACAGAACCCTATGCCCTATGGCACCCTAGAAACACCTACGGACAAAGACGGCCCCCTATAGAACCCTACAGAACCCTACAGAACCCAACAGGCACGCACTAAACCCTAGAGACCCCTACGGTACCATACAGACGTCTACAGAACCCTACGGGCCACTATGGAACCCTAGGGAAACCTACAGAACCCTCCAGGCCCCCACCGAACCTTACGGAACCCTACGGACCCTTACAGGTCCTATGGAATCCTACCGAACCCTACCAGCCCCTATGGTCTCCTATGGAAATCTACAGAACCATAAGGTCTCTCATGGAACTCTACAGAGCCCTACAGGCTCCTATGGAACTCTCTGGAACCCAATGGACACGTATGGAACCATACAGAGTCCTACAGACCTCTAGGGGCCCGTAAAGAACACTATGGTCCCCTACAGACCCCTACAGACCCATACAAGAACCTACGAGCACCTACAGGCACCTATGGAATGCTACGGAACCCTACAAAACCCTAAGGAACACTACAGGCACACATGGAACTCTACGGACCTCTATGGGCCCCTGTGGAAATCTACAGGATCTACAGACTCCTAGCAGATGCCTATGGAACCCTACAGACCCCTACAGGCCCCAGTGGAACCCTACAAAACACAATGAGCCCCTGCAAAACCAGAAAAAGCCCTACAGGCCCCTATGTGATGCTACGAGACCCTACGGAACACTACAAACACCTACAGGCCCATATGGACTCCTACAGACCCCTACGTGATGCTACGGGACCCTACGGAACACTACAAACACCTACAGGCCCATATGGACTCCTACAGACCCCTACCAAACACTATGGAACCCTTCCAAAACCTACAACGCTACAGAACCCTACAGACCCCTATGGGCCCTACAGAACCCTGCTGGAACCTATGGAACCCTACAGGCCCCTACGGAATCCTAAGGGCCCCTACAGACCCCTACAGAACCCTAGGAAACACTATGGGCTCCTAAAGACCTTTACAGAAAAAAATCAGTAGTAAATGCAATAGTGTTTTACGAGATTTGATGTCAAGGTACACTCTATTATTTACTGCATAGAGGACAGGGTCAGATAAGCTGTCAGGGAGACCCTTCTGTTGAGTCATGAGGTTCAGAAAGGACTCCCTTGCTTCCTAAACTCCTTCTCAGAGAGGAGTCTAGGTGTGGCTGGATCCAATCCTAGTCTCAGACTTGGTCAATGGTTTATGTCTATTATATATGCACAATCAACCTTTTATATTACTTAGCTCAGATTTCAAAGTTTAGCATGCTGTTAGTCACTTACTGAGAATCTGTTGCAGCAAGGAATCTCTCAGCCTCGAGGAGTAGAACCTTAAGCGAGTGTCCTCACAAAAGGGGAGATCCTGGCATGCAGCCTGCTGCCACACAGGAGAGCTCAAAGGGCTCTCGGGCTGTCCACTATTTATAGAGTAAGATAATTGACCTATAGTCATATTCTCATGGGAACAAAATATCTAGGTCCCCACTCCAGACAGTGTTTTGGCTATGTTGCCGGCCATCCCCCAAAGTCCAGATGCAACTTATCGCAAATGATGTGATGGCCATGGTGGCCATGGCCCGAGCAGGACCTGGGGTTGAGGGGAGTACACTGCCACACTACAGCCCATGACTACAGTCAATTCATCTTACCTTCACAGAGTGGTGGTGCGGCCACCTCTTGCCTCTATGCCATAAATAGTATATTGATAGTAGTTTGCGCTCAGAGACACATGGTAAGTAGACAATAAAGCACTTCTATTTGTTATTTGCTAATTTGTATGTTTTGGGTGGTTGAAGTTGGGTTGTTCATTTGGTCAAGTACCAGATCTTTATATACAGCATAACTATAAGCAACAAACATTAAAATTAGAATCAACAAGATTGCAACTGGGTGAAGCATATGATTAAACAGTCCCGTTGCTGTTGTTCATCATCCAAGAATTTCCCACCAATGGTGTTCTCCATCCTTCCTCATTCTTTCGAAGACACAGTGTATCTCTTCTGTTTCATGCTGAACAGTGATTAGAGATTTGTGTCCATTGTTTCGGATTCATTATAGCAGCTGACACAGGTCATCGTGTTGTAGAAGTTTCTTCACCAAAGTAAGATTCATTCCAACGGGGGTAGGCAACAAATCTCGAACCAATGTATAATTAAATTGTAGCCATTGATAAGACATAGCAGGAGCTGAATAATTAAAGTCACACCCTATAATTTTAGTAAAGTTACAAACACAAACACTTGAATAATTACTGTATCTATGGTAACGTTATCTACAAATATAGTACTACAAAGGGTTCTCATACAAACACATCCATTTCCAATATATACAGGTTCCAAAATATATCAGGGTTTCCATCAAGATTTATTTCAAAATGACAAAACGTCTGTTCAGTATCAAGACAAATGTATTAGACTTTGATGGTGTTACTCTCACAAAACACGTGCATTAAAACAAATGGTCTGCCATTTATTCTTATTCCATTGGGCCAATACTCTATGTTCTAACATATAGCTAAAAGCTGCAAAAAGCCCCAAAAAGAGATTCTTTTCGGCCCTTTTTCCTGCAGATCCCTTCCCCAGTGCAGTCTTACCTGCCCTGAAGCTGGTCGCCGTGGCAACGACCTTTTGGCACATTCAGAGGAGCTTTATATCTACCAGGGGTGGTGCCGGCTCCGTCCAGGCTCAATCAGCAGCATTGCCCACCAGCTGACAGCCCCAGTACAAGCAGAGGGCTTTACTCGGCTTCAAAAAGGACCAAAAAGTGCTTTTCGTCGGCACTTTTTGCTGCAGATTCCTTGCCCAGTGCAATCTTACCTGCCCTGAAGCTGGTCTCTATGGCAATGACCTTTTGGCAAGTTCAGAGGGCCTTTAAATGTACCAAAGATGGTGCTGGCTCTGCCCAGGCTCACTCAGCAGCACCGCCCACCAGCTGACAGCCCCACTACAAGCAGAGGGCTTTTCCCGCCTTCAAAAAGGCCCAAAAAGAGCTTCTCGTCAGACCTTTTTTTGTAGATCCCTTCCCCAGCGCAGTCTTACCTGTCCTGAAGCTGGTCTCCGTGGCAATTACCGTTTGGCACCTTCATAAGGTCTTTAAATCTACCTGAGGAGGTGCTGTCGCAGTCCAGGCTCACTCAGCAGCATTACCCACCAGCTGACAGCCCCAGGACAACCAGAGGGCTTTTCCTGGCATCAAGAAGCCCCCAAAAGATCTTCTCTTCGGCCTTTTTTGCTGCAGGTCCCTTCCGCAGCACAGTCTTACCTGCCCTGAAGCTGGTCTCCATGGCAATGACTGTTTGGCATATTCATAGGGTGTTTAAATCTACCGTATATCTAGATACCCTACAGGCCCTATGTAACCCTACGGAACCCTACAGAACCCTACAGAAGTCTACGGGACTCTATAGGCCCCTAGGGAACACTACGGCCCCTACAGACCCCTTAGGAACCCTATGGGACCCCTCAGAACACTACAGGAACCTATGAGCACCTACAGGCCCCTACAGCACTCTATGAAACCCATCGGGCCCCTGCAGAAACCTACGGAACCATACGGAGCCCTGCGGAACTTTACCGCTATGGACCCCTATGGGAACCTATGGAACTCTATGGACCTCTAAGGGCTCCTACGGAACCCTCCTTACCCCTATGGACCCCTACAGCACCCTACGGAACCCTATGGGCCCTTACAGGCTCTTACGGAACCCTGTGGTCACTTACGAAACCCTACAGGGCTCTACAGAGCCCTACAGGCCCCTACAGAACACTACAAACTGTTATGGAAATCTACAGAACTCTACAGATCCCTACAGAACCCTACGGTCTCATATTGAAGTCTACAGAAACCTACAGGCCCCTAGTAAAATCTTTGGAACCCAACGGGTATGTACTGAACCCTACGGATCCCTACACACCTCTACAGACCTCTACGGGCCCCTAGGGAATATTACGGGCCTCTATGGACCCCTACGACGACCTACCAGCACCTACGGAACCCTATGAACTCTACAAAACTCTAAGGAACACTATGGGCACATACAGAACGCTACGGACCTCTATGGACCCCTATGCAACTCTACGGAATTATACAGGCCACTACGGACTCCTACCAGATGCCTATGGACAGCTACGGACCCCTGAGTGAACCCTACAGGCCTCTACGGGCCCTTAGGGAACAATACAGGCCACTACGGAGCCCTACAGGCCGCTACTGAACCCTACAGAATCCTACGGAACCCTATAGACCCCTACAGGCCTTACGGAACACTACCAAACCCTATGGAACCATACCAGCTCCTGTGGGCCCCCACAAACCCCTACGGAAACCTACGGGGCCCTACAGAACCGTATGGCACCCTAGAGGCACCTACGGACCCATACAGAACCCTACAGGTGACCTCTGACCCCACATGGTGACTTCTGACCCCACACGGTGACCCCTGACACCCAAACTATGACCCCTGATGCCACAGGATGACCTTTGACCCCACATGGTGACTTTTGATGCTGCATGTTGTCTCCTTACCCCACATGGTGACCTCTGACCCCACATGGTGGCCTTTGACCCCAGACGGGGACCTTTGACATCACATGGTGATCCTTGACTTTGCATGGTGACCCCTGACACCCACACGCTGACCCCTGATGCCACAGGATGACTTTTGATCCCCTATGGTGACCTTTGACCGCACAAGGTGACCTCTGACCCTGCATGGTGACCTTTGACCCCACACGGTGAGATTTGACCCCACCTTGTGACCTCTGACACTGGTGACATCTGACCCCACATGATGACCCCTGACCCCACACAGTGACCTCTGACCTTACACACGGTGACCCTTGACCCCCACATGGTGACCCATGACCCCAAATGGTTATCTCTGACCCCACACAGTGACCCTTGACCCCACAGGATGACCTTTGACCCCACATTGTGATTTTGACTTCCCACATCATGACCTTTCACCCCACATTGTGACTTTTGACCCCACATGGTGACTTCTGACTCGGCATGGAGACCCCTGACCCCACAGGATGGCCTTTGACCCCGCATTGTGACCTTTGACCCCACATGTTGTCATTTGACCAACATGGTGACCTTTGAGCCCACATAGTGACCCCAGACCCCACACGGTGACCTCTGACCCCGCATGGCGATCCTTGGCACCACATGGTGACTTCTGACCCCAGTGACCTTTGACGCCACATTGTGACCTTTGATCCCATACGGTGACCTCTGACAGCACATGGTGACCCTTGACCCCATGACCTTTTACCCCCGTGGTGACCTCTGACCCCACGTTGTGACCTTTGACCTCACATGTTGACTTCTGACTTTAGTGAGCCCCGACCCCAGACCCCACACGATGACCTTTGACCTTACATGGTGATCCTTGACTTTGCATGTGACCCCTGACCCCACAGGATGATCTCTGACCACCCAAACGGTGACCCCTGATGCCACAAGATGACCTTTGACCCCACACGGTGACCGCTGACCCCACATGGTGATCCCTGACCACACACCGTGACCTCTGACCCCGCAGTATGATCTTTGAACCCCTATGGTGACCCTTGAACTCCCATGGTGACCTCTGACCCCAGTGACCCATGACCCCACACAGAATCACAGAATCACATGGGGTTGAAAGGGACTTCTGGAGATCATCTAGTCCAAACCCCCTGCCAAAGCAGGTCCACCCAGAGCAGGTTGCACAGGAACGTGTCCAGGTGGGTTTTGAATATCTCCAGAGAAGGAGACTCCACCACCCCTCTGGGCAGCCTCTTCCAGGGCTCTGCCACCCTCACAGGAAAGAAGTTCCTCCTCATGTTTAGGTGGAACTTCTTATATTCAAGTTTGTGCCCATTTCCTCTTGTCCTGTCCCTGGGCACCACTGAAAAAAGACTGGCCCCGTCCTCTTGACACCCTCCCTTTAAGTATTTATAAGCATTGATCAGATCCCCCCTCAGCCTTCTCTTCTCCAGACTGAAAGACCCAGTGAAAAGACCTCAGCCTCTCCTCGTGAGGGAGATGCTCCAGGCCCCTCATCATCTTTGTAGCCCTCTGCTGTACCCTCTCCAGCAGTTCCCTGTCCTTCTTGAACTGGGGAGCCCAGAACTGGACCCAGTGCTTCACATGGAGCCTCACCACAGTGACCTCTGACACCCTGCAGTGACCCCTGACCTCACATGTTGACCCCTGTGATAAATGATTTAGTCTCAAACAGAATTCCAATTAAAGTTTATAATTTATTAAACGAATAGAGGCAAGCAAACAGCGCTGGGTGCGCCAGGAGTCTCTGCTCAACCAAGATGCACCCCGTACAGTTCCCGTTTTCGGTTTATATTTCTTCTGCTAATACATATTCATAGCTGTTCCCAAGAAAAGATTGGTCTATGCAAATGATTTCCAGGGGTGGGCGTATCTTAAACTCTTCTTCGCCCAGCACCATGTGGTTAGCAACAAAACTGGTTTCAACTGGCATACTAGAATGTTTGTCAGGTGGCTCTTGCAAAAAAAAAAAAGAACAAAACAGGGAACTATATACACCCCCCCCCCCTCGCCTCTCCCAAGCCCACGGTTATACAAGAACCAACACAACGACCATAGGTCACATATACAGAGAGGGTCACATTCCACCATACACTCCCAACATTGTTCCACACATGACATGAATCAGTTCAATACATTTCACAACCCCTGACCCACATAGTGACCCCAGACCCTACACAGTGACCCCTGACCTCACACGGTGACCTCCTATCCCAGTCGGTGACCTTTCACCCTGCAGTGACTCCTGACCTACTACATGGTGACCCCTGACCCCAGGTGACCCTGATCCTGCAGTGACCCCTAACCCCCCCATGGTGACCTGTGACACTTCATTGTGACTTCTGACCTCGGGTGACCCCTGACCCTACACTGTCACCTCAGACTCCAGTGACCCCTGACCTCAGACCCCACACGGTGATTTCTGACCCCAGCTGCTAACCCTTGACTTCGCATGGTGACCCCATTGTCCAATTGGTCGGATCACTCGCTGCGCTCCGATCGTTCGGATCACCTCGCCGGGCTGGGACACGGTGGAGATTGACGGCGTGGCGAGCCAATACTCCATTGTATTGCCTTCCTAAGGACGGCGGCGGGTGCTGGGACCGCGGCCAACGGGCGTGCGGCATGGGTGGGGCGAGGCACTCTGGAGGCGGAGGGGGCCGGGCAAAAATGGCGGCCAGCGCAAAATGGCTGCGGCGCGGCCCAGCCCGGGCAGAAAGCACCGGGCAGCATCACGAGACAGGTGGACAGTGTCGAGGAAGGCCGGGGTGAGGGGTGGGGAAGCGGGGCACACGGCTGGCAGCGGTGGGGGACCTGAGGCGGCTCCGAGGGGAGACGGCGTTGCGGGGGCGCGGGCTGAGGCGTCTGGGGAGGTGCTTGCTCTCCCGGGGCTGGCAAACGGGCTCGCGTGGCTGGTGTTGGGGCTTCAGCCGGAGAGGGAGTCGTGTGGCTTTGGGCTGAGGGGCGGGGGTGGAGTCCGGCGTTTTGGGGACTTGAGCAGAGGCTCAGCGGCTGGGTTTTGGGGCTCGGAAGGGGGCAGTAAGTGATGCGGTTTGGGGGCCGAGAGCAGAAGCCGTTTTGGCTGGTTCTGCAGGGGGGGTGGGCGGGAGGGCGTTGGGGGCTGCGGGGAAAGCAGGGGCTGGGCGGGCTGCGGGGAGGCTCCCTGGAGGCGGAGGGTCTGGTCACATCGGATCCCAAAGTTCGGGAGGCCGGCACACACCCCCTGAACTCAGCGTCTGAGGTGATCTGTGGGGGGAAGAGGCGCTTTTCAGACCCCACACGCCCTCTTCGAGTCCAGCTCTTCTCTGCGCACTGCTTAGGATAGTTATTAAGTAATGAGTCGTACAAACCAGTTAACGTTTCTGCCACCAACAGCGGTGACGTTTAATCATAATGCTGGAGATATGAGGGTGATTGACTGATGCCCTGGTCAAAAGGCCAGAGCAGTGCAAACGGTTGGAGCTTGCTGAAAGAAGGAGCTGAAACGGACCGGTGCAGAGCAGGGGCTTGCATTAGCCAGAGCTGCAGCATGCAGGAACTGCAGCGAGATGAAGGGCCTGCTGCCTAAACAGGTCTGACTCTTAACAGATATTCTATTTCAATGTAACAAGCGAATTTATGCCACGGTGATTGCTTCGGGGGGGGGGTGGGGGGGTGGTGGTGGCCCCGCCCCGTCCCTTCCCTTCCCCAGGGGATTGTGGGAAAGGGCTATGGGCGGGGCCCGGGTGTGGTGGGCGGGTCGGGGTCGGTGGGCGGGGCCCAGAGTATATAAACCACAGCTCAGTGTGCCGTGGGTCTTCTCTGGGGTCAGGGCTTTGCTGTGCCTTGAGTCAGCTGTAGGCTTGGGGCTGGCTCAGCTGTGGGGGCAGGTGTGTTTTTAGAGTAGCAGAGGTGAGAAGTGTGAGGTAAGACCTTCAAGACTGGTTAAGGTTTAGCAGTAAATATAAAAGAAAGTAGAGGTTTATGCTGCTTTTTTTTTTAATTTTAGGTCAGTAATTTTTCTAATGAGTGTTCAGGGATGGCAAGCTGGCTTGTATTTATTCCAGGTGCACTGTATTTTCCTGGAATTCTTGGCTTTATTGAAGATGGAATTGTGGTTTCTTTCTCCAATTTTAATGTATCCTGTGTAAGTTGCTGATACCATTTCTCTTAAAAAGACTGATGGTGAGATTATCTAGCAGGGGTTGGGTGAGCATCTTGTATGCACCGGTATATGGGGTTTTAGCATTTCTGAAGAAAGCAGCAGGGATGTAAGGCATAGTGTCTTTCAGGGTATCGGATGACTCATCGCCTTTCCCCATTGCCCACAGAGAACCATGGTGTCCCTAGAGCTTTTGCAGGTTGCGGCAGCCCCTTGTAAATTGTGTCAGGGCATCACATATTTTATGGGTCTGTACCAGAGCCCAGAGTCTGTGGTAAGGCAGAAGATGGGAGGTGCCCACAGAGTGCAGGACATGGCTCGGAAGAGCAGCTCCCAAGGAGCCGCTGATGCAAAACACAGTTCAAACACAGGATTGGAAGTGTCAGGAAGAAGTGGGGTTCCTTCCTTGTCAATTCAGGAGACAAGAAGGGTTTTCTAAAGCTTTGAGACTGGGGGATGGCTAGGAAAGGGTGGCAGTTTCATCAGTCTTTCTCATATCGATTTAGCAGTTGGATTTAGGTGTCGATGAGGTCTGGTGTGTTCAAGTCTCTTGCATTTGAGGTGAGCCAGGTAGTATCGAGGACAAGCACGGGACTGGTGATCGTTCACAAGCACAATGGTAATTTTGTTTTTCTTGGTCTCTTAGGTACCATAAATAATTGTTGCTGCAGCCTCTGATCGGCGTGGAGCAGGTGAGCGGAATGCCCCGGAGCTTCTGCAGATGAGGGTGTTGTGGAAGAGGTTGGCATTTACAGTCATGATGCGCACTGCTGGGGCTGTGGTTTCTTCTCTTTTTTGCAGACAAAGAGGAAGCTGGTGATCGCAGGAATTACGAGTTAGATGTTTGTTGTGGGGTTTTTGTCAAGGATGAATTTAAACCCCTGACTCTCTGAAAGCTAAGTTGAGGGACTGGCACTGGAGAGGGCCCAAGGTAGACAGTTGCAGAAAGGGGTATTAAAGTTAGGGAGGGGCAGAGGGCTGTCCTGGAGCAGTCCCCATGGGCAGGTAAAGGAAGCAGGTTTACTCTTAAGCACAACACCAGTGTGTCGCAGGCAGGGCAGTTCCAGCCCATGTCTGTTGTGTTGTTTGTGTGGTCTGTCTTCTGTGTCTTAGACCTTTTTTGGGTCTTGCTGTCCTCTTTATGCTTAAGGGGCACAGCATGAACCTTGCCATGCTCGGGTGCTGCTTCTCTTGCATTACAAACTTAAAGAGTTTATCAGTCTTGAGTCACAGAAGCTTCTGGATGGTCCTCATTTGCGGCACTGTTCCTGTCCGCCTGAGCAGCTCTGCTTTGTAGCCATCTATTTCTAGGGAGTGGAACTTCTTCCCCGCATCCTTACATTCTTAGGTCTTAAAGCCCAGCTTCCTGTACATACATCATCTCAGTTCTTAGTGTCACTTCTTGTCCTGGGCCATGACGTTCTACACTTAGTTTCTGGGATTTCCCTAGAACATCCTCATATCATCATGGTCCTGTGGCTCTTCTTGCCCGATGGTGTCTTCCAAGCAGGTGTCATTCTTCTTGCTGAGAGTTTTCTCTCACCTTTGAGGTGTGTTGTTTGCCATGTTGTGTGTAGTGTCGGTTTGTGCTTGTGTGTGTTTGGCTTGGAGCTATCCTGCCCGGGGAGGGGTGGGGGGAGGGCATAGAGTCAGGGGTTGGTGGAACAGTGGTAAGAGTCTGTGGTTAATATGTGGATCTGCCCAGACTGTGGAGGCAAAGGTGATACTGTCATCTCAGATCAAGTAGCCATCAATGGGTTCTGTGGACAGTTTTTTTCATTATTGTTTTATGGGGAAGAGCAGAGCTCTGTGGGAGGGGCTGTTCAGTGGTAGTGAAGCAGATTGCATCTCAAACTTAAGGTTGCTTTGTCTGTGGCTTGGATTTTTGGATTTTTTTTTTTGTTTGGATTTTTTTTTTCTTTCCAATTTTTTTTTTTAATGGCAGGCTGTAGTTGGACTCTATATGATATTTGTAAATGGGAACAAGGCCTTTGGAATTATGAAGCTGTTGCTCTGAGTCCAGGTGACTTCTTCAATATTGTTGCTTTGGATGCAGAAGGATAAGCTGTGCAGGGCAGTGTAGGAGACCTGAGCAGAGTACCACCAGAAGGTGTGTCCATGTGTGGTATTAGAAGGAAAATGCGTCTGGTGGCTCTATGACTACTTCATGGTATTTTTTAATTTGAAGCTTTGAATTGATGTGCGACATGGGATATGGGCACCTGGGCTGACTTGAGCAAGGTGGCAATTGCTGGGCTGAAGTATCGTTTCTTTTCCAGGTGTTATTTTGCTGGTGGAGTTTTAAGCAACCCATGTTGTTTGGGTTTTACAGGTGGTGTGCAAGCCTGAAGCTGGCAACCCAAACTCACATAGGATGGGCCCTTTAGCTGTCAAGGTAAAGGGGCAGGAGATGGGAATTGGTGCACACAGGCTGCAGTTTCAGGCAGTATCTCAGCGTGTGTCATTTTGGTTGGGTTTTTGCAGGTGCCGCACACAGGATTGGAGGGGTGACACTGCATGCTGAGGAGTGGTTCGAGCTGGTGAGGCTGTTGTGGGCAGGGTGTCTAATAGCAAAGTATTAGGTGGCAGCTCAGTGAAGTGTTTCTCTCTGGTTTTGCAGGCGCTGTGCGGGCTGCCTTTGGAATGGGATGAGCATTTGAGGTGAGATCAGGGTAGTAGAGAGGAGGTGCCTGGGCCTGGTGAGTTCTTGCATGTTCAGTGGTATTTTTGTGTCTCTTGGTTTTTTAGGCACCACAGACAGTGACTGCTGATGAGTCCAACTCTGGAATCTGTGCAGAGCAGGTGAGCAGAATGTCACAGTGCATCTGAGGAGGGGGATGTTGCCAGAAAGGTCTCTGGTGACCCATGTGATGCTCACTGACAGAACTGCTGTGTGAAATGTATTTTGTCTTCTTTCCCTTTCTTTTTCTAGGTGATGAAGAGGAGCTTAGAGACTGCAGGATTGATCCAGTTGGCTGACGGTGGTTTTCCTTGTGGAGGATGGCTTCAGACCCCTGGCCCTCTGAAAGCTACGTTGAGGATTTAGCGGTGGCGATTGTTCAGAGGAGGGAAGGGACAAGGTTGGGAGTTGCAGGCAGGGGTTTTAAAGTCAGGGTTGGGCAGGGGGCTGTCCCGGAGCAGTCCCCTCTGGGTAGGTAAAGGAAATGGGTTCCTCTTCAGCACAAAACCAGTGTGTGCTGGGCAGGGCAGTTCTGGCCGGTGTCTGTTGTGTAGTTTGTGTGGTCTGTGTCCTGTGTCTTAGACTTTCCCCAGGTCTTGATGTCCTCATTGCTCTTTGTGCTCAAGGGGCATGGCAGGCACCTCGGGCACCACCCGTAGGGTCTGGAATGCCTGCCCTCATTGGCATCATGCTCAATGGGTGCTTCTTTTCTTGTATAACAATCTTAAAGCATGGATTGGACTTGCATCTCGGACATTACTGCACGGTTCTCTTTTTGCGTCATCATTCCCGGCTGCGTGAGCACCTCTGTTCTCTAGCCAACTGTTTCAAAGGACTGGGATTTCTTCCCTGCATCCTTACGGTCTCAGGACTTGAAGCCAGACTTCTTGTGCTTACATCCTCTCCGTTTTGACAGGAACTTGTGTAGTAGGCATTACGTTTGATTCTCTTATGGCATGGCTGTAGAGCCTCCCCTCTTTAGCGCTGAAGCCCTGTAGGTCTTCTTGCCCAAGGGCATCTCTGGTCTGGAGACGATTCTTCTTGTTTAGACTGTTGTCTGATCTACATTGCATTGCATTGTCTACAGTGTTGTGTGGTGTTGGGCAGCACAGGGTTGTGCTTGGCGTGGAGCTGCCCTGCCCGGGGCTGTGGAGTCAGGGGTAGGTGGAACAGCAATAAGAGTCTGTGGTTAACATGTTAATCTGCCCAAACCGTGGAGGCAAAAGCTGTACGGTCATTGCAGATGAAGTAGCCATTGGCAGGGACAGTCGTTTCCATCGCATTTAATGGAGATGATTGGAGCCTTCTGGGAGGGGCTGTTTGACGATAGCAAAGAAGATGGAAGGTGTTAAGGTTTGTGCATGTAGGGCTTAATGTTTGATCCCGTTTTTCCGTTTTTTTTTTTTTTTTTTTAACGGCAGGCTGTAGCTGGAGTCTAGATGCTATTTCTGAATGGAAACAAGACCCCTGGACTTGTTCAGCTGCTGATCAGCATCTGGGTGACTTGTTTACTACATTTTTTTCAGACACAGGGGGACAAGATGTGTACCAAAGAGTGATGGAGGAGGTCAGAGGAGCACTGTAAGAGGGTGGGTCAGCGCATGGTATCGCAGGGAAGACACGACTGATGCCTATAGTATGGTTTGGTGGTGGTTGTTTGTGTTTCTTTTTTTTTTAGTGTTCAAGGTGTGAAATAGTAAGTAAAGTGGGATATTGGTACCTGAGGTGACTTGGGCACGGAGAGCAAGGACTAGTGGTCAGAACACAACACAGAACCGAACACAGAGAACAGAACACAGACTACAGAACAGAACACCGCAGAAGACAGAACAGAAGAGAACACAGAACACAACAGAACCGAACACAGAATCGAACACACGACACAGAACACAATAGAACAGAACACAGAACATGTTCCATGTTGAGGTGTGTTGTATGTTAAGGCATGTTGCATTTTGAGGTGTGTTTAAAGCATGTTGTATGTTGAGGAATGTTCGGTGTTGAGGCGCCTCTAAACACAAGCCTCAACATGCCCCAACATGCAACATGCTTTAATGTGCCTCAATACACAATGCACCCAGCACGCAAGAAGCCTCAACACGCAACATGTTGTAACATGTTTAAACATGCAACATGCTTTACACAGCTCAACACACCTCAACACAGAACATGCTTTAACATGCCTCAAGATGCAATGCACCTCAGCACACAACATGCTTTGACACACATTACGCCTAAATGTGCAAGACGCGTCAACACAGAACATGCCTCAGCACGCCTCAACAGACAACGTGCTTTAACATGCCACAACACAATGTCTCAACACGCAACATGCTTTAACCTGCCTCAACATGCAATGCGCCCCAGCACGCAACAAGCCTCAACAAGGAACATGGTTAAACACACAACATGCTTTACACACCGCAACACACCTCAACACGCCACGTGCCTCAACATGCCTCAACACACAGCACACCTCAACACAGCACATAGCTGAACACACAACATGCTTTAACATGCTGCAACATGCATCAACACAGAACACGCCTCAAAATGCAGCACACATCAATATGGAACATGCTTTAACATGACTTAACATGTATCAACACAGAACACTCCTCAAAATGCAGCATGTGTCAACACAGAACATGCCTCAAAACGCAACATGCCTCAATATGGAACATGCTTTAACACGCCTCAACACACAACGTGCCTCAACACAGCACATGGCTAAAGATGGAAAACATGTTAAAGGATGTTGTGTGTTGAGGCATGTTGCATGTTGAAGCATGTTGTGTGTAAGTGTGTTGCGTGTTGATGCATGTTCCATGTTGAGGCGTGTTATGTGCCGAGACGTGTGAAAGCATGTTGCGTGTTGAGGCGTGTGAAAGCATGTTGTGAGTTGAGGCGTGTTAAAGCATGTTCCTTGTTAGAGTAAATTGCATGTCGAGGCACCTCAGAACACAAGCCTCAACACGCAACACACATCAACACAAAACATGCCTTAAGATGCAACATGCTGTAACACACCTCAGCATACAATGAGCTTCAACAAATATGCCTCAACACGCAGCATGCTCTAAGCACCTCAATATGCCACATGCTTTAACATGCCTCAAAACAAAACACAGCATGTGGCTAAACATGCTTTAAAACACCTAAATACACAACAGACCTCAACACCTCAACATGGAACATGCTTGAGCATGCCTCAACACGCAACATGCCCCAGCACGCAACAAGCCTCAACACGAAACATGCTCTACCATGTCTCAACACGGAACATGCTTTACACACCTCAACATGCATTGCGCCTCAACACAAAACACACCTCAACATGCAACATGCTTTGACATGCCTCAACACACAATGTGCCCAAACGCAAAAAATGCCTCAACTCACAATGTTCTTTAACACGCTAAAACACACAACATACCTCAAAACACAACATGTTGTAACACACCTCAACATGCAACGTGCTTGAACACACAATATGCTTTAATATGCATGTTGTGTGTTGAGGCATTTTGCATGTTGAGTTGTGTTATGTCTTGAAGCATGTTGAGCGTCGAGGGTTGTTGTGTGTAGAGGTGCATTACATTTGAAGTGTGTTAAAGCATGTTCTGTGTTGAGACGTTGCATGTTGAGGTGTGTTAAATCATGTTGCGTGTAGAGACTTGTTAAAGAATGTTGCATATTGAGGAATGTTCTGTGGTGAGGCGTGTACTGGGCTGAGGCATTTTGTGTGTTGAGGTGTGTTAAAGCATGTTGCCTGTTGAAGTATGTTCCTTGTTGAGGTGTATTAGGTGTTAAGGCATGTGTCATCTTGAGGCGTGTTGTGTGTTGAGGTGCATTGCGTGGTGAGGCATGTTAAAGCATGTGATGGGTTGAGCCATGTTCCATGTAGAGGCATGTTGCATGTTGTGTGTTGAGGTGCATTGCATATTGAGGTGTATTAAAGCATGTTGTGTGTTCCGTGTGGAGGCAGTTCCGTGTTGAGGCATGTTAAAGCATGTTGCGTGTTGAGGAGTGTTAAAACATGTTGCGCGTTGAGGTGTGGTGTGTGTTAAGGCATCTTCTGTGTTGAGGCAAAGTGTTGAGGTGCCTCAACACGCAACAAGCCTCAACACAGCAGATGGCTGAACACACAACATGGTTTAACATGCCTCAACATGCAATGTGCCTCAACACATTACATTTAAACACGCAACACAGTTCAACAGGGAACATGCCTCAGTACTCAACATGCTTTAACATGCTTCAACACGCAACATGTGTCAGCACAGAACATGTCTTAACACGGAACATTCCTCCACATGCAACATGCTTTAACATGCCTCACCATGCAATGCGCCCCAGCACACAACAAGCCTCAACACACAACATGCTTTAACATGCCTCAAGACACAACATGCTTTAACACTCCTTTACACACAACATGCCTCAACACACAACATGCGTCAACATGGAGCACGTCTCAACACGGAACATGCCTCAACGCTGCACATGGATAAACACGGAAAGCATGTTAAAGCATGTTCCATGTTGAGACACGTTAAAGCATGTTCCGTGCTGAAGCATGTTAAAGTATGTTCTGTGTTGAGGTGTGTTTGGTGTGTAGGCATGTTTCATGTTGTGACTTGTTGCATGTTGAGGCATATTGTGTGTTGAGGCGTGTTGCACGTTCAGGGGGATGGATGGTGGTGCATGAGGGTGGTTGCACAAGGGCTCCCACAAAGATTCACTTGATGATTTGCGTGAGGTCTTGCACAATGGTTTGCACGAGGGTTTGTTGGGGGAGAGGAGCTGGGGGGGGTTAGGGGATGGTGGAGGGGGGTGGATTTTGGAGGGTTTGTAGGGCAGGGGAGGGAGGAGGAAGGGTGAAGAAGAGGGTTGAAGGGGGATTTGGGGGTGGGAAGCTGTGGGAGGGAGGTGGGGGTGGCACATGAGGAGCTTTTCCAGGAGGCTTTGCACGAGGCGGGGGGGGGGGGAGGGGAGGATGGTGGCACTTCAGGGGATTTGGTACAAGGACTTGCACAAGGCAGTACAAGAGGACTCACATGAGAGTTTGTAGGGATCTGGGAGCTGTTGCAGGGGGGAGAGGGGGATGGGGGGCAGGAGGGTGTTCACACAACACCTTGCACGATGGTTCATGGGGGGGACGATGGTGTGGGGTTGGGATTTTGCACAAGGCCTCGCACAAGGATTTGCAAAAGGTTTTGGGGGGTGTATTTTGGGGTGTGGGAGCTGTGGGGTGGGGCAAAAGGGGGCTCACATGAGGATTTTCACCAGGATTAAGACAAGGCCTTGCACAAGTTGTTCCCAGGAGAGTTGGTAGGGGGTGGGGAGGAAGGTGCAGGAAGGTTTGTAGGGCGCTGAGGGGGATGGGGGGGTTGAGGAGGGAGGTGGGGGAGGGGTGGGGCTGGTGGATGGCGCTCAAGGGGGTTCACCAAGGATTGGCACAAAACTTCACATGAAGTCTTGCACGAGGGTTTCATGGGCTGGTTTGGGGGCGCTATTGGGGGAGGGGGAAGGGAGGTAGGGGGGCTGCAACGGGGGATTGCAGGAGGGTTCATGGAGGGGTTGGAGGGTGGGGGAGAGGTTGGGAGTGATTTGGGGGTGGAGGAGGGGGAAGACGGTGGATGATGGTATGTGACTGTTCTCACAAAGCCTTGCATGAGGATTTGCACGAGGGTTCACATGAGAGTTTGTAGAGAGGTGGGGAGATTTGGGGGTGGGAGAGGGGGATGGTGTCACAACAGGGCTCACATGAGTATTTCACGGGGATTTGCACAAGGCATCGTATGAGGGCTCACATGGAGGTTCGTGTGGGGCAGGGGGTTGGAGGTGTGGGGGAGGGATCTGAAGGGGAGGCTTGGGCGAGAGGAAGGGGGGGTGGATGTTGTGCAATGGGGTTTTGCA
This sequence comes from Numenius arquata, assembly GCF_964106895.1. Taxonomy (NCBI): domain Eukaryota; kingdom Metazoa; phylum Chordata; class Aves; order Charadriiformes; family Scolopacidae; genus Numenius; species Numenius arquata. The sequence continues at coordinate 19,013,258 of NC_133589.1, read as the reverse complement.
CGAGGGTTCATGGGGGATGGAGAGGGTTGGAGGTGTGGGGAAGGGGTTGGAGGGGGGATGTAGCGGGATGGCACACGAGGGGGCTTGTACAAGGATTCACACGAGGGTTTGTGGGGAATATTGGGGTGGTTCGGGAGGGGTTTGAGGGGGAATTTGAGCGGTGGGGGATGGGTGTCCTACGAGGTGGTTTTGCACGAGGTTTTGAACGAGGATTTCCACGAGGGCTTGTGGTAGGGGGCTGGGGAGCTGGGGGGGACAGGGGAGGGGGTGGACAGGGGATCTGGAGGGTGGGGAGGGGGTGGATGATGGGATGAGAGTGTTTGCACAAGGGGTCACGCGAGGGTTTGTGGGGTGAGGGGGGATGGTGGCACTTGAGGGGATTTTGTACAAAGATCCGCAGGAGGCCTCAAAGGAGGGTTCGTTGGGGAATGAGGGGTTTTGGGGGGGGGTGGGGAAAAGGTTGGAGGGTGGGTTCGAGGGGAGGGGGCTCGGGGGTGGGTGATGGCACAGGAAGGGGCTTGCACAAGGCTTAGGGCAAGAATTCACACCAGGTCTTGCAGGAGCATTTGCACGAGGGTTCACAGCGGGGTGGGGGAGGGGTTGAGAGGGGTTTGGGGAGGGGGTGGAGGGTGGCACACGAGGGGATTTTTGCACGAGGATTTGTATGAGGCCTTGCACAGGGGTTCACAGGAGGGTTCACAGGGGAGTTCGGGAGGGTGGGGGGGTTGAGGAATGATATGGGGAGCGGGGGAGGGCAGGGGTTGGTGCATGAGGAGACTGACAGGAGTATTTGCATCAGGGTTCGGTGGGGGCCAGGGGAGAGGTGCAGGGGGGATTTGCAGTGTAAGGGGGGGGAGGTGGTAGTGCATGAGGGGTTCTCACACAAGGGTTCACACCGGGATTCTCATCAGGCCTTGCACGAGGATTGTTGGGGGAGGCAGGGGAGGGGATTAGGGTTGATTTGGGGGCTGGGAGAAGGGTGGGTGGATGGTGGGGCGTGAGGAGATTTTGCATGAGGACTCGCACAAGAGTTTGTAGGCAGCTGGGGGCTTGGGGGAGCAGGGGGGAAAGAATATTTGGGGTGGAGAGGGGGGCGAGTGGGGCTGGGGGTGGTGCAGGAGGCAGCTCCCATGAGACCTTGCATGAGGGTTCATAGAGGGATGACAGCGTGGGGTTGTCGCGGGCGGTGTGATTAACTTCACTCGTAAGAGAGAAGTAGTGAAATATTTATTAAGGTGAAACAGTGATTTAACAAAATCAGTAGTGGACATGACAGTGTTTTACGAGATTCGATGTCGAGGCACACTCTATTATTTCCTGCAGAGAGGACAGGGTCACACAAGCTGTCAGGGAGACCCTCCCGTTGAGTCACGAGGTTCAGAAAGGACCCCCCTGCTTTCTAAACTCCTTCTCAGAGAGGGGTCTAGGTGCGGCTCGATCCAAGCCTAATCCCAGACTTGGTCAACCGTTTGTCTAAAGGGTTATATATGCGCAATCAACCTTTTATATTACTTAGCTAAGATTTCAAAGTTTAGCATGCTATTAGTCACTTACCGAGAATCTGTTGCGGCAAGGAATCTCTCAACCTCGAGGAGTAGAACCTTAAGCGAGCGTCCTCACAAAAGGGGAGATCCTGGCATGCAGCCGCTGCCATACAGGAGAGCTCTTGGGCACTATTTATAGAGTAAGATAATTGACCTATAGTCATATTCTCATAGGAACAAAATATCTAGGTCCCCACTCCAGACAGTGTTTTGGCTGTGTTGCCGGCCATCCCCCAAAGTCCAGGTGCAACTCATCACAGCTCCCACTGATGGTTATGGCAGGAGCTGGGGCAGGGGTGGAAGGGGAGAAAGGGGGAGAGCACACCACCCCTTGCTCTGAGGAGCTGGGCCAGGGAAGCCCAAGCCAAGGCCTCACTCTCCTGCCCTCTCTCCCTGCAGGAAGGGCCCTACAGCCCTGGCAGCCACAGGGTTCAGTACTTCCTTGCTGCCTTCTCTGCCCATTCCTCCGGCAGCCCAGGCTTCCGAAAAGCTGGAAGCCCTTCCTGTTGCCATGCACACACGCAGCAGTGCAGGCATGGTCCCACTTCTCCCTCCAGCCAACCAGGCCTGTGGAGGAGAGCAGGGTGCCACGCTGATTCAACAGCCTGCATCTATAGCAGTTGCATAAAATGAAGGCAGCTTTTTCCTCATAGAAGTCTTGCCAAGCTCCTGCTCTAGCCCGGGCACAGCATTCCCCGCCCTGCAAGGCCAGCCCTAAGTCAAGGCCCTAAGTCAGGGTTAGAAGGATCACGCTCTCCCCAGGCAATGGCCTGCATCCTCCAGTGAGGGACCGGCAGCACGTGGCTGCGTTTCTCTTCCAGTCTCCCCTGCTAGCAGGAACTGTCTTGCTGCCCAGCAGGTCCATAGGTCAGCCACCTGGATAAGCTCTGAGCAGAAATGGAGACAACAAGCCAAAGCCCAGACCTGGAAAGTGAGATCCATGGCTTCCTAAGCCACCTGGCAAGGAAAAGGTTCTTTGAGACCAAGTGGGACATCGCTGCCCTTGCTATCTTCTTCATCTTTGTGGATGAGTGCATCACTCAGCACGAGGCATGTGCCGGACAGCTTCTCTCAATGCTGCCCTAATCCCAGCAACTCCTGCAGGCCCCCAGCAGCATAGCCCTGGAGGAAGAGTGGCAGAGTGCAGCCACTCCATTTACGTTCAGCAGGCAAAGGCAGCAACAGCAGCAAAGATACAGGTGCCTGGAGGAAACATTCCCTGGTTGCAAGACCACTTTCATAACCATGCCACCACCTTGCCAAATGCTAGCCAGCCTGGGCTCAGATGGTGTTTGTGAGGTTCCATGCCCTGTGTGATGTACAGCACTTCACTCAAAGTGCTGCAATGCTAACAGGGGAAAAAGGGAGCAGACAGCCAAGAGGGTACTTGCTGAAACACAGGATGCTAACAAGGAGACGAAGAGGCTGATGGTGATGTAACTGCTCACTTTTCTCCAGGGACTACGCCTCTGCTGCAGCTCCTGGTGCTTATCCACTGCTGCTGCAACCGTGACTCAGACACTCCCCGAAACAACGCAAGGTGATAAAACCCCCACTGCTCACCCAAAAATGACCTGGGACACACAGGCGCTCCCAAAGCTGCGGCCCATCCTGCAGTATCTGTGGTGTTTGCTGAAATAGGGGGTGGGAGGGGAGGAGGAAAGCAGGCAGAGCACTGGACAAACCCTGCTCTCCCCTGCAGAGACACACTTGTGTTTCAGGAGAAACACAGCCCTGCCACCACGGGTGGGGGGTGTTCACCCAGGGAAGGGAATAGGGGAGAACAGGCTGGATGTGCTTGAGCAGGCACAGATGTGCCCAGGACCTTTGCACTGCTCTGGGGGAGGGAAGTGATACCTGGCCTTGAGCATAGAAAAAGCATGGAGACTATTTTAATTTGTGCATGCACAAACTCCTGCCCCTCTTTACAATGACACATCCCTTTCCAAAACAACCAGATTCCCAGAAGGAAAGTGGGCATAGACAACCTGGCAATAGAACCATAAACACGCCTCCACCTCACGGCTGGACAGAATGACACTTCCTGTGCTCTTCTCTCTGCTGCACCTAGAAATCGGACTCTCTCTTCTCCTGAGGGCCAAGAGCTGCCCAGCCACTTCCACCCTTCTCTACTACTGCCCTTCCTGTTCTCTGTACATGGATGAATGTGAACCCCTTGCACGGTACCTGCAATGCCATCCTAGGACAATACACCCACTTGAGTCAGTCTACCCCACAATCTCCCTAAGATACAGTACCTTAAGGCAGACTTTTCAGCTACAAGCCATAGATCATCCTCAGCTATTGCAGCCAAAGTGGAGAATGAGTGCCCCCTGCCCCCCCCGCCCCGAGCCAGCAGTCATGGGAACCACCAGGGAGTGAGAGCAAGGAGAAGGAGGATAAAGTATTGTTTTCTTCCAGCGAGAGGCTGGAACCCTTCTCCAAGCTCCCACTTGCTGATCACCAAAGCACACTGTGAGGCATCCTCACACTAAAGTCCCTTCTGGGATGACTGAATGGGAGGCCCAGCTATGCCTCTTTTCAGCATTTTGGGCTCCAGCCCTTCCGTTACAGGCTTAATTTCCAGCTGTACTGAAAGCAAAGCATGGCACTGTCCCTGGCTGTGAATATCCATTAGAAGAGGCAGCACAAGGCTCTGAAGATGCTTCAAAGCACAGCCACAGCTTCTTGGAACCTTTTTAGTCCCTGTAGAGACATTTGGAGCACATGAACCGGATTCCTTTATGTTGTACTGCATCAACTTTGTTTCTTAGAAAGTTTGCCTCACTCTTCCCAGAGGACACAAAAGAATGTGAAAACAAAGCTGGTCTGTGCAAGGGCCCAGTGGCTCCCTCCTCCCTATGGTCTTTGCAGAGGATGCTTGGGGCACCAAAGAGAAAGTTTGTTCTTCATCCTGAAGATTAGCAATGCCTCCAATTTAAAAAGCATCACCCCATTTACCTAGAATCCTTACAGTCTCAGGGGTAGCCAGGTTTTCAACTGGTATAGTCCCTCTGCTTTAGTGTGATATTCTGTGTCCCCACAGGTGATCCCATGATGGGGCAGGGTGACTCTTTGTGTTAGGGTACATACAAAACAAGAAAGGTCCAATTCTGTCCCAAGAACAGTAACTCCAGAAGGTGACACCCTGAAAGGCAGACAAGCACGTACTCATGAATAGAAGTGGTGGTATATGCCCTTCCAATGTTTCCATCATAGCTGGAAGGCAGGATGAGGCCAGGGATGTTAGGTGCAATTCCAAGCAAGTCCTGGCAGCGGCAATACTTGAGCAGACTGGCATCAGCACACACAGATATCTGTACTTTCAACTCCATCTCCAGAAAATGATTATAACGTCACAAACAGCCTTAACTGAGCTCAGCAAGGAGATGTTCTTGTCTGGCAAGTGCTGAGATGCCAGGAAGAGTACCATGGGTTTCTTGCTTGGTGTCTGTCGCTACTCTGTGGACAATACAGAAATAGCTGCTCAGACTGAGGTAGGCTAGAGGCAGCCATAAAACAGATTTTATTCGTTGCTCTCTTGGTCTGTGGTTCTGCTCTGTCATTGCCCTGCTACAGTGCTGCTGTTGAAAGCTGCCCAGGAAGTGTCTTCTCAATCTTAGTTCAGGCAACTCTAATTCCTTTTTGAAGGATATGTAGAAGTTCAGTAGTAGAGGCCCATGGATCAGTGTCATGTGTGGTTCCAGAACCAGCAGCATCCAGTCAGCAGCAACTCAACTGCTAGACCCATCAAAAGCAGGCAGCCAGTGGATCTAAGCAGCAGACCTCCCCTGAAGACTAAGCAGAGATTCCCTGGACAAAAGGGAGAAAGAAATGTGCCACCAGAAAAGGTTTTGCTCATGAGAACTATAGCTTCCCCAAAAGTAGCTAAAAAAAAAAAAAAAAAGAGAATAATAACCCAGACGAGGAAAAGGCAAGACAGTGTGATTATTTTATTCTGCTCCAGTCACACAGAAGCATTCATCAGTGCACATACCAATCAAAAGTGCTTGCAGCATCGCAGAGCAGCCCAAACTTCAGGCACACCTCATGCTCCCAAGCACTTGCCAAAGATTGTGGCCCACAACACCATTCTGTTGAATTTGCAAAGGGAGGAGTGGTCTGCCAGTAGCTATCCCAGTACCAACCTTACTGGGCTGCAAAAGCAGAGCCCTTAGGGCCTTCTAAAATTTTCTTCTGTGCTCAGAGGTTTAGTGGGGAAAAGCAACAGACTGTTAAGTCTTTTAATTGGTGGACGCTTGTTTTCAAATCACAGGCTACCAGCCCAGTGCTCTGGGCCAGACTCTCCTGTTGAATCCCACCCAGCTTGCCATTACCCTGTTCTTCTGTAACAATACCCTAGGCATTGTCCTGCAGCAACTACCACTGCCACCTTGCAGTCCTCATGACACAGCCACTGTGCATCAAGAGCTGGGATCAGACGGGTATTCCATTTTGCACATTCCTGCCCTCCAGAACTGAAGACGACTATTTTCATCAGAAGAAAACGACACACACTGGGTTGCATGTTATATGCCTATCAGCAGGAAGCTGACTTGGAGAGGATGTGGGAACATTAATTGGACTGTACACACTGGTGTGAATTAAAAGGAGCCTCCTCCACACACAGGGAGAGTTAAAGAAGAGCGCAGACCGCTCCAGAGAGGTTATTAACTACAAAAATACTCTCACCTGAGAAGCTGTTAATGGTGAGCAGTTCCACACATGCGCAATCACTTTCTAAGCAGAAAATGGTCTGGAACAGAGCAAGGGTTGGTAAATGCATACCCAGGGTTCATTACCACAACTAATCATAAGCCTAATTGACTGGAATCAGTAATGGGTCTGCTATTGCATCAGCCCATCCAGGCCTCTCTGCCTTCCACCTTTTATTACCTGCTAACAAACAGATTTATCCGTCACAGCCTGATACTCAAGTGTCGGTTCTGTTACTGCCTGCAACCTGTGATATTAGCACGTGTAATATTACCAAGCATGGCACCAAGTGTCAAGTGGTCAGAGAAGGATGCTGCAGCAGTAACAAGGCTGGCTGGCACCAACCCACTCAGGATCCCAAGGATGTTACAAAGGGACAGAAAGGGAGGTGGCAGACAAGACAAGGTAGGCCACACATGCCCAGAGCAGAGGTCTATGCAGCAAAGAAAAAAAATCAAAGCAACAAACCTATCCCTAGTCTCCCTTCTTGGAGCTATTCAAAAGCCATCTGCACATGGTCCTGGGTGGCTCTGCTTGAGTAGGAGAATTGGACCAGACAGACCCCAGAGGTCTCCTTCCAACCTCTTCTGTAATTCTGTGATCTCTTCCTTTTGAGCACAGCATTCTGGATGGCACTTGGAAAACACCAGGATTCTGGTGTTTTCCAACTACGCTGTCAAGATAGGCTCCAATAGTCCTGGTGTTTTGCAGGGACCTCCGTAAGCCTGCAGTCTTCACGTCAGCACACATGTAGGCTCCTGGGTAAGGTACTCCACCTGTGTAAGGAAAGCCACCGGAAACACAGCCTGGACATGGCTAGCTGGAGTCAAGCAGGAGACAGGTGATGCTTCCTCATCACTTGACAACCAGCTCCATGAGCGAACCCAGCCCAATTTCAGCCTCTTCCGAACATGACCATCAAGCAAACTTCGGAGAAGGTCTTCAGGTAGTAGTCGGGTGTCAGACAGCACTGTGCTGATGCTACGCAAACCAGGTCCAACCTTTGAAGTGCTGCCCAGCTCCGCCCTCAGAGACCACTACTGTCCTCCCAGTAAAGCAATCAGTAATCCAGCACGTATAACTAAAAACAGTCACTCACTTCAAAGAGCACACATAATTTTGATACTCTTTCATTCTCAGCACTGACAGCCCACAGGAGCATGGCAGGTCTAAGGATCTTTATTTCACAGTTATCAGTGGCTAGAGAGACAAGTTACATACTGTAGCATCCATGTGCAGGCAGCAAATCGTAGTAACAATATGGTACTCGCTTTGGGTTTAATGACAGGATGTGAGACTGCACAGCTGTGCTCAAGGTACCGAGGCAGCTCCAAAGGCTGGCAGTGAAAACAAAAAACTAAACCTGGAAAAAACCAATTGGCCCAACTAGGTCTTAGGAAAAAAAAAAAAAAAAAAAAAAGTATTATCACATTGATGCCAGGGAAAAAAAAAAAAAAAAAAAAAGTTCAAACAGCAGCAAGTGAGAATATCTCCAAAGAGGAATCAATCACATGAGCACGGACAGAACAGATAGGAGAGGGAGAAGCTCAGGGTTAGTCATAACCACAGCTGGACCAGATCACAACAACATATTTCACTACATGGAGCAACATGCCCTACAGTTTTTGTGGTGTATTATATTAGTCTGTCTTCATCCCTTCCCAGCCAGCTCACAGTCCAGCAGTTAGTTACAACACTGTGTGCAAATAAGGTTAGTGAGAGTGGTCCACAGCTCCCCATCCCCTGTAATGGGCTAGTGTAATTCATCAAGGTTTGGAAAGTGTAACCCACAGAACGCACATGCGAACAAAGACAGGTGGAAGCTCTCGCCAACCGCATGGCTTGGTGCCCTGCTTACGCAGCAGTCCCAGACAAGGCTAGTAAAGTTGTGTCTCTGGATACACTGACCCTACCCTATGGAGGGCCACATGGTAGTGAACCACAGCACTCCTCAGGCTGACCTGAACTCAGCTGGCATGTTGAAAACAAACGGGGAGAAGCTGGAAGGGCTTGGACAATCCACAGAGAATTAATATGGCCTGTAGTTCCAGTAACTGAAGAAAACAGATATCTGGAAAGCAAGAAGAAAAGCAGATAAGTTCCTGTATCCCTTGGGTCATAGAAGAAGGAACATATAAAGCATGCACGAAGATTGAGCTTTATAGTATTACGTGCTTCAGCACTGCACTCCAGAAGGGCAGATTTGCTGCTATTGTCAATGAAGAAGCTTGGAGCACAAAGTTACTTGCTCAAGGAGGCAGCTAGGTCAGCTGCAGAGCTGGAACTGAACACTGGTCTGCTGGAATCTAGTTTCCTGAGGTCTCCATGCCTTCTCTACAGCACCCTGGCATTTTCTCACATCCAGCTCATGACTGAGAACACAAAAGTGTCTACCTGCTCCTCTCCATCTAGTCACTAGGTACAGCAAACACATCTGCCACATTACTACACTTATCCCAGATGGCTGTCTGCCAGGCAGTGCCAGCCAGCTCCCTGGCTCCAGAGCATTGACTCATGATTTGTTTTCAGTTTATATGTACGTTGTACAGAATAACATCACATCAGATTTTTAGGAGATCTGAAGTCCTTTCAAAATCCAGAGTTAAAAACAAAGCCCCTTCTCTAAGGCCATTACCTTGTCCTTCAGTTGCTGGCAAAGCTGCAGTGAAACTGTGAAGAAGACAAGGGCATCATTTAACCATGGGACAACACATTCAACTTTATGGACATGGCTGACTTCATACCGCTGGTTGCCAAACTCACTGGAGTGGGGGAAAAAGAGCACAGTTTCACACACAACAGCACAGAACACAAAACTCAACTGTCCTCCATTCTCACAGAAGAGATCATTATGATTTCTACTACATTTAAAACAGCACCTGGCAAAGTTCTAGAATGCAAACTCTCAGTCTACCTCTGACCAGATTTAGAGTTAAGCTAAATCTAATAGGCTTAAGGTAGAAACTTTACCACTTTCCAGAGAGGCACAAAAGCAGTAAATGCAGACAGCAATGCCAATAACTTGATGTTCAATTTGGTTGACAGCTCTGATCTCTAGACAAACTCATGGCACTGTATGGGTGGGCTGTATCTTGAAAAGCCACACCTTTGGACCTTTCACAGAATGATATGGGGCTGGAAGGGACCTCTGGAACATCATCTAGTCCAACCCCCTGCCAAAGCAGGTCCACCCAGAGCAGGTTGCACAGGAACGTGTCCAGGTGGGTTTTGAATGTCTCCAGAGAAGGAGACTCCACCACCTCCCTGGGCAGCCCGTTCCAGTGCTCTGCCACCCTCACAGGAAAGAAGTTCCTCCTCATGTTTAGGTGGAACTTCTTATGTTCAAGTTTGTGCCCATTTCCTCTTGTCCTATCCCTGGGCACCACTGAAAAAAGACCAGCCCCATCCTCTTGACTTTATGACCGAGTCATTAAAGAAGCACGGTTATGGGCACCTGTGCATTCACAGACACAGACACAGCACGCAACTCAGTCCAGCTTCTCCACTTAATAGATGCTATAGTCAAAATTGAGTACAGCCATTTGGATCTCTTCCTCAGCATACTTCTACAACTGTTAGAGAGCCCTTGCTGTGACTGTACTTACAACATAGCTCCAGGGTTGTGTAAAATAGACCCTCCAGATGGCTTGAAGTTCTAGAGGAAAAGGAAAAGGTCATTAGGATTTTGACACAGTAAACAAACTGCTTAGAAGAAGGATGTTTACCGTTCGCATTTTCAGTAGCCTGACATCAAGAAATGCCTATACTCTCTCTGAATACTCCATTCATATGGAATCCATGTCATTTGATCACTTTCTGCTCCTTCACGAAAAAAATTCTATACAGTGGCCGAGTCCAATTTAGGTCCAAATTTTAGCACCACAAAAATAAGATGAGAAGATTCAGAATAAAATCAAAAGATAAGGACTGCATTTCATAAAGCTTAAGAGTTTAATTCTGTTTTTACAGGACATCAAGCTGACCCAAATCCAAGATGTGAAGCAGAGAAGTATTCATCAAAACTCTATTCAGAAAACCAAGATGCTACTTCAACGTAAACTAGATTATCAGAATTATGCCTTTCCAAAATTATCAAACTATATTGCAAGATGAAGCATTACTTGGCAAAAACCAGTTACTGGCTTTCTCCAGGGCACTGGTATTTTCTTCTGGGCTAAGTGGCCATGCCCCAAACAAGATTTGGAGCCAGGGTTCTGTCTGCAGCAAATCTGAACACAGACACTTAACACCAGTTACAGTCATTTCTGCATTATCTTATGCATATAACATTGTACCATGTAGCAGTGCAATCTCCTCCTCACAGTGGGAAGTAGGGGAAGGTAAATAAACAAGGCTGAAGAGACAGCAGGCATCACCTTGGTTGTGCTGGGCTGCAGCACATGGAGTTGGTAGACAGTCAGGCAGAGCTTGTTCAGGTTAATATAGAAATTCACAAGGATGTCTGGAGGCAGAGCAGGGGTGAACATTTTCTGGTGAGAAAATAAGTAGTTTATTCGTCAGTGAAAGGAATATTATTTCTAATGCTGGGAAATCACCACCTTTTCCTAAGCCATACTACAGTTACCCCACAGTGTGAGGGACCTTAGGAAAGAAAGACTGAGCAGCTTGCAGGCAATGGTTGTTCCTCTTGCTGCACTTGATCAAATGGTGTGTACACGATGGTGACAAGACGATGAAGCAGTGTTCACAATGGCAAATCATCCCTGGACAAGCTTCCTGGGCAGAGAATACAACTTAGTCTCTGAGAACCGGAGTCCTCAAGGCCAAGTCATCTGCTTTTCCCACAGGAAGATAAGAGGGCAGCCAAAAATGCTCAGGATTTACACCTACTTCAGCTCTCTCTTTCTGCTTCAGAGACACTTCAGAAATCCACTTCCACCAGGATGTAGCATAATATCCTAACTGTTGCATGCTGCTAGACTGTATGGAAATCTAGACCACCACATACTTACCGTGAGACCACTGGAGGCAATCTCTGGTAGAGTCAGAGTGGCTGGAGTGGTAAGCCGATTTCGGGCTCTTGAGAGCTGTAACATCACAGCATCCATAAGCTACAAGATAACATACAGTACACTGCTGAGTGGCAATCCCTGGACACCTCTGGACATTGTGCTGCAATCCTACAGCCTTCTGCAAGTGTTACAACAACAAAGAGCACCACCACCACCGCCGCCCTTCCAGGAATTCAGGGACTTAATGGGACAGGATGGATTCCGCATAAATGCAGTTTATTACCACCTTCAAAAACACTTGTGAGACAGGCCAGGAGTGTTTAATACTAGGGACTGAAAAGAGAACAGCTATTCATTAGAAGAATAAGAAGAGAACATGAGATCAATTACTGATGCCACAGAGCATTGACAAACTCATCATCAGCTCTCTTGAAGAGCATGCCTTAAGGAAAAACAAGCTGTGTTCTAGTCTCCCCACTCCCATATCAGGTACAATAACTGCTGAATTCCCCTCCTCCCTGTTCATAACTGTCTATGATTTAGGGCATTAGATAAAAGAACCAGCTCATTGTGAGTCCAATCCTGCCAGAAGCCACAATTCAAAGGCTCTATTCAGACAGACGTCCTTTTCCAGAAAAAAAGTGGAAAGCAACATATATGTGTTATAGAGCTCATGACTGCTAAGATTAAGGCATTTTACATTATGACTAATTTCTCTCCCCTGCTTCCACCCAAAAGGAAATAGTTTTATTACCTAGCTTCTTTCTATTAGCAGCCCTTGCCCATGTGGAGACTAGGGTTAGCTTTCTCATGTTTGATATTGTGATGGATTCTAACGAGTAAGTCGAAACTCTGGTAGCTTCAGAGAGCATTTCCAAGCAGAGGGCTGGGATTTACTGCCACGCAGCAGCTGGTCTGTATCAGACCATATCAACTATCTTGAGACAAGAAATCACCAGCCCTACTCAAGGAGATGCATTGTTGGACCTGTTGGTCACAAATGCAAGTGAGGCCATCAGGGATATCAAAGTTGAAGGCAGTCCAGGCTGCAGTGATCATGCTCTAGTGCAGTTCACTCTCTTAAGAAGTTTGAAGCCCAAGAGGAACACCATCAGGACGCTAAATTTTAAGACAGCGAACTTCCAACTCTTCAAGGAGTTAGTAAATAGGACCCCATGGGAAACTGCCCTTAGGGACAAGGGAGCAGAACAAAGCTGGCAGATCTTTAAGGATGCTCTCCATAGAGCACAAAAGATCTCAATCCCAACATGTAGGAAATTGGGTAAGGAAGGCAAGAAACCACCATGGTTGAGCCGGGACCTGCTGGTCAAACTAAGGGGTAAGATGGGGCTACACAGGAAATGGAAGAAGGGACAGGCAACCTGGGAAGAGTATAGGGATGTTGCCCGGCTGTGTAGGGATGAGGTCAGGGAGGCCAAGGCACAGCTAGAATTGGGCTTGGCAAGGGACATAAAGAAAAACAAGAAAGGCTTCTACAGGTACATTAATCAGAAAAGGAAGGTTAAAGAAAATGTACCCCCCCTAATGAGCAGCAGTGGGGAACTTGTATCAACGGAGGAGGAGAAGGCAGAAGTTCTCAGTAATTTTTTTGCCTCAGTCTTCACTGGCAACCCCTCTCCTCCTAGCTCTTGTGTTGATGGCCCACAAGTTGAGGATCCAGGTGACAAAGTCCATCCCGCTATAACTGAAGACATGGTACGTGATCACCTAAGGAATCTAAAGACATACAAGTCCATGGGACCTGATGAAATCCATCCCAGAGTCCTGAAGGAACTGGCTGATGAAGTTGCAAAGCCACTTTCCATGATATTCGAAAAGTCATGGCAGTCAGGTGAAGTCCCTGCAGACTGGAAGAAAGGAAACATCACACCCATTTTTAAAAAGGGTAGAAAGGAGGACCCTGGGAACTACCGACCTGTCAGCCTCACCTCTGTGCCTGGGAAGATCATGGAGCAGATCCTTCTGGACGCCATGCTTGGGCACATGGAGGACAGGGGGATGATTCAGGACAGCCAACATGGCTTTACTAGGGGCAAGTCCTGCCTGACTAACCTAGTGGCCTTCTATGATGAAGTGACTAGGTCAGTAGACAAGGGGCGACCTATGGATGTGATCTATCTGGACTTCTGTAAGGCCTTTGACACGGTTCCTCACAACATCCTGCTTGCCAAATTGGAGGGATACGGATTTGATGGGTGGACGGTTTGGTGGATAAGGAATTGGCTGAATGGTCGCACCCAGAGGGTGGTACTCAATGGCTTTAAGTCCAGATGGAGAGCAGTGACAAGTGGTGTCCCTCAAGGGTCCGTGCTGGGACCAGTACTGTTTAACATTTTTATCAAAGAGATAGACAGAGGGATTGAGAGCACCATCAGCAAGTTTGCAGATGACACCAAGCTGTGTGGTGTTGTCGATACACCAGAGGGATGGGATGTCATTCAGAGGGACCTGGACAGGCTGGAGAGGTGGGCCCAGATGAACCTCATGAGGTTCAACAAAAGCAAGTGCAGGATTCTGCACCTGGGAAGAAACAATCCTCAGTATAAATACAGACTGGGGGATGAGGTGTTAGAAAGCAGCCCTGAGGAAAGGGACTTGGGGGTGCTGGTGGACGAGAAGCTGGACATGAGCAGGCAATGTGCCACATCCTGGGCTGCATCAAAAGAAGTGTTGCCAGCAGATCCAGAGAGGTGATTCTGCCACTTTACTCTGCTCTGGTGAGACCTCACCTGGAGTACTGTGTGCAGGTCTGGAGCCCTCAATATAGAAAGGACATGGACCTGATGGAGCGGGTCCAGAGGAGGGCCACCAAAATGATCAGGGGGCTGGAGCACCTCTCCTATGAGGACAGACTGAGGGAGCTGGGGTTGTTCAGCTTGGAGAAAAGGAGGCTCCGGGGAGACCTCATAGCGGCCTTCCAGTACCTGAGGGGGGCTACAGGAAGGCTGGGGAGGGTCTGTTTACAAAGGCCTGCAGTGACAGGACGAGGGGCAATGGTTTTAAGTTGGAGAAGGGGAGATTTAGACTGGATATTAGGAAAAAGTTCTTTACTCTGAGGGTGGTGGAACACTGGAACAGGTTGCCCAGGGAGGTGGTTGAGGCCCCTTCCCTTGAGATATTCAAGGTGAAGCTCGACGAGGCCCTGGGCAACCTGGTCTAGTTGGGGGTGTCCCTGCTGACTGCGGGGAGGTCGGACTAGATGACCTTTGGAGGTCCCTTCCGGCCTGGACCCTGAATCTATAAACTACTACTGGCAAGTCAGAAGTCCCTTTCAAATCGTCAGTAAATCACGAGTACTAACCTTAATCTTTTATTTGCTGATGCCTGCCTCATCCCTTCTCTCCTCAAAAGCCCTGACAGGGAAGAGCATGGAAGAGCACAGGAGGGAATGTGCCATGGGTATAAATGGGGAATCCATTTCCAGTAAGAGACTCAAGAGAATAACGAGCATTAACTGTTTTTAAAACAACAAATGGAGGGAAGAAAAATGCATGTTCCTACCCAAGTAGGGAAGGCTTTCTCCTCACCTTGAGAACCTCTGAGCCTGTTTTGAACTGGTGGTTTACATCTCTGTTCACAAGCAGGTAAATGGCTTGGTTAACATGGTTTCTAGCATCCTGGATCTGCAAAGGTAGAAAAAAGCCCTATTAAAGAAACACTCTCTGTAATAAACACAAGGAAGTAGAGGGTTCCTGGTTATCTCATTGGCCCTACGAAAATGGGGATGCCTCAAATGTTGAGACCATTTCTCTCTGAGTACCAGACACCTACTAATACAAATCTACCACTGCTGCCCAGACGCATTATTGGGTTCGTCACTTATAAGACTGGAGATGCAAAGCAGTTTGATAGCTACAACCTGAACTGTCAATAAAAATATTGCTGCTGCTCTGAAGGAACAGTGACATCAGGCACTCTCATCCTGGGAAGACCCTGATGATGACTGTTCAGGTAGGAATTTTCACTATTGATGATAAACGGCAGTCACAAATAATGATTTCTTCCTTAGAAACTACATAGAGCTAAATCCAATGACATAAATTACATCAATAGCAACAACGACCAGCAAACACTGATTTCTAATACAGTGTCTCTGGCAGTATTCCAGAGCTCTTCTAAGCTATAATTGTTGGGGTTGAGCATTATCTCCAGCAATCAAGCTGCCATCGCGCTGCTTGTGTGGAACTTGACCAAACTCAGGACACAGCTAGGTCAAGTCCCTCTCAAGCAAGACAGCTTCTAGCCAGGAGACAATTATCAAAGCAAGGTTGATGGGTGTATCCCAATGCTTTCGTAGGAACAAGGACAAACCAGAGGAAGAAAAAAATGGCCCTAGGAGAAAGTTACTTGTGTTCAGTTCCAAGCAGCAGCAGGAAAATTTTAAAAAAGCAAAGAGGTAAATCAGAGGGTGAAATAAATGGAAAAGGTAAGCAGGGAAGCCTGCATGAGAGGTGGCTGCTGGAAGACAGGTAACACAGCTTGGGCTATTTGCAGTTTGATACAACTACACTGCTCCCCAGCAACCCCAGATCCTAGCTCAGCCTTGTAGAGGCCTCCCTGGCATAGATCTGGGCACTGGTTCCTTCTCACCTGAAGCTCAGGGATCACACAATAGCCCTGCTCTTAGAAAGCACAGGGCACTGAAGACTGCAGAAAGAAGAGATGATGAAGTCCAGTGTCAGACTGCAGAGAGACTCTGCAGGTACTTGGACTATGGCATCTCCAAACATCACCACCTCCAGCCTTTACATCTCCCAGATGCTTTTCAGCAAGCTAAGTGGTTACTGGCAGTGTTGCCAACCCAGCAATGCCAATCCAGCTACTATAAGGATTTGCATTATTCCTGTTCCCCCTTGATTTTGCTCCATTTTCTAATCAAGTTCCTCAAAACTTGTGTGCCTGCACTTGTGTTCCTCAAAAACATGTCTATACTACAATTTCTTACTGATAACTTGACTTTGCACAGAGAAACAAAACTCCAAGTTGGCACCACTCACTAAGGAAGAAACTCACAATATTTCAAGATTTCACTGAATTTCACTGAATTTTTTTTTTTTAGAGTTGGAAGGGACCATATAGATCATCTAGTCCAACTCCCCTGCTGAAGCAGGATTGCTTAGAGAATGCTACTCAGGACTGCATCCAGGCGGGTCTTGAAAATCTCCAAAGAAGGGGACTCCACACCCTCCCTGGGCAGCCTGTTCCAGGGCTCTGGCACCCTCACCGTGAAGAAATTCTTTCTCATATTTGAGTGGAACCTCCTATGTTCCAACTTGTGCCCGTTGCCCCTCGTCCTGTCACTGGGAACCACTGAAAAGAGTCTGGCTCCCTCCTCCTTCAGCCCACCCTTCAGATACTTATAGGCATTAATAAGGTCTCCCCTCAGCCTTCTCTTCTCCAGGCTAAAGAGTCCCAGCTCTCTCAGCCTTTCTTCATAAGGGAGATGCTCCAATCCTTGAATCATCCTCGTTGCCCTTCGCTGGACTCTTTCCAGTAGTTCCCTATCCCTCTTGAATTGGGGAGCCCAGAACTGGATGCAGTATTCCAGTTGTGGCCTCACCAGTGCAGAGCAGAGGGGGAGAATGACTTCCCTCGACCTACTAGCCACACTCTTCCCTATGCAGCCCAGGATTCCGTTGGCCTTCCTGGCCACAAGAGCACACTGCTTGCTCATTGTCATTTTGCTGTCTACCAGGACTCCCAGATCTTTCTCTTCGGAACTTGACTCCAGCAGGTCCACGCCTAACCTGTATTGGTGCCTGACATTCTTCTTGCCCAGGTGCAGGACCCTACACTTTTCCCTGTTGAACCTCATGAAGTTCTTCCTTGCCCAGCTCTCCAGCCTGTCCAGGTCTCACTGGATGGCAGCATGGCCCTCCGGGGTGTCAGCCACCCCACCCAACTTGGTATCATAAGCAAAGTTGCTGAGGATACACTTGGTCCCCTCGTCCAGGTCGCTGATGAATATGTTGAACAGGACTGGACCAAGTACTGACCCCTGGGGGACACCACTGGTTACAGGCCTCCAGCTTGAACCTGTTCCATTAACCATTACCCTTTGGGTCCTGTCACACAGCCAGTTCTCAATCCACCTCACTGTCCCCTCATCCAGCCCACACTTCCTTAGTTTTCCAATGAGGATGTTATGGGAGACAGTGTCAAAAGCCTCGCTGAAGTCAAGGTAGATGACATCTGCTGCCCTCCCCTCATCCAGCCAACCAGTTATGGCATCATAGAAAGCTATCAGAGTGGTCAAACATGATTTACCCTTGGTAAATCCGTGTTGCCCACTTCCAATAACCCCCCGCTCTTCAACTTGTTTGGAGATGACATCTAGAATGAGTCTCTCCATTACCTTCCCAGGGACGGAGGTGAGACTAACGGGTCTGTAGTTCCCAAATGCTCATTTTTAATTTGGACAGGACAAAGATCTCCATGTGATCACTGTAAAAGTTTCTGCACAGAGTCCCTTAGGCATTCACATTCCACACCTGAACAATATCAGAACACAAAACTCTTCCAAGTAAAGAAAGGAAGGTCTTTTCCACAAAAGCTGGTAAAAGCCTATCAACTAAGTACAAAACACCCACAAACCAGGATGCACTGCTGAGCGTTACCACAAAAACTTCCTTGCCTTGTTGTGAAGCATAAACTAACTCGGTCAGCTTTGGTATTAACATCTCAAGAACATAAATTTTCTAGATTTCTACAATATTACTGGTTAGAGCTTTCACTCCACTGCCAAAGCAGCTGTTGGAAACTGCACTCAAGACCAAATGCGCTGATCACCTAGGAGAATCCGAGCCATGGCATAGTGAAGTACATGGAATGCATCTTTCTCCAGCCTACCCAGCTGTCACAAAGTAACTGCGGGAAACTATGTTTTCAAGATCAGGCCCTAGATCAGGTCCTGAAATGGGGTACCTCCCAGCAAAATGGTGGGAAAGACATTCAGTGTTCTAGACAGCCACATCCCTTTAACTCCTTAACTGGGGGAACTCAGATATGCTACAAGAGCACAATGCAGTGAGATTTGTTGTCAGCATAAAAAACCCCTTCTGTAAGAGAATGAGCACAAGCTATTCAAAGCCTCCGAGGTTGCTCTTTGCCCTGCTAGCCTGCGTTTTACAAGCAGACACAAGGCCAGTACTGCACGGGCACCCTAGGCACTCCTTTTAAAGGATTATGACTGCTCTATGCAGGCAGCCTTCAGCTTGCTGGCACTTCAGGAACCCACCTCTCTCTCCTAGCACCATAACTAAATTTAATTACATCTGTTTCCTCCCTTATGTTTTACCACTGGAGCTAATGTAGGACAGAACATAACCTTCTCTCTCAAAAAGCGAGGGGTTACAGCTACTGCTTGGAGTAGCTCGCGCAAACACTACAGACAGGTAGGCATCTAAAGTTAACAGTACCTGCTGCAACTTCCACTGCTTGTCTTCCCGAAATGCAAAGTGCAGCAGCTGATTATTTCTGGGCATTTTCAGATTAACGTCCTTGAAGAAAGAAACAAACACATGAAGAGCAAGCAATCCCCATATGCAGAACATGGAGACGGCCAGTCCCACTCCACTCTGTCTCCCAGACCATCTTGGCAAGCTGCTTTCAGCAGTCTTGGCACAGCCAGAACTTCAGTCCTCTACAGGAAGATGTTAATACAAAGGATAAGCTGAAAGGCATTCAGTGAATGGGGATCCCAGCAGGATACACATGACCTCATCTCAGAAGGCCCCCTAGGAAATCTGATATTACACCACAGCGGCGGTAAAGGCAAGGAATTCCTATGGAAGTTGACTCCATAGGAATTGGAGAGTTGACACTCACCACAGAGTTGAAAAATTTCAACAGTTGCTGAAACATTAAGGATTTAAGGCCTATTAGGGAAGACTGACAACGAATACTAATGGATCACTGGAAAAGCATAATTAGGATGGCCTCCCCCTTGAAGTCAAAGTGCAATAAGTATGACTCCCACCCCTTGATGGTAGTACAAAGCAAGAAGCACAGCAAGTACTCACAGCTTGACACAGGGCATCTCCCTGCAGCGTCAACACACCTTTCACCTGGTCTGTGCTGGAATGAGAAGAAAGATCTGGGAAACACAAGTCACAGGAGGCAAGAGACACCTACCGAAATTGCCAACCCAACACTGCCCCTCCCTGTCCCATACAGCTAGCCAAGTCCCCCTCCTTCCCAGGGTCAGCTGGGGGATGCAGATGAACTCTACACACACTTTCAAGTCCCTGGCTCTTGCCTGCAGCCAGCTGCTGTCATATTCTTTATGAGTCACCTCACCCTAGCTGCCCTGCCTAAAACATTATGTTCATTTCTGATCCCATGCTTATGTCAACAATTTGGTTGCTGTTACAAACAGGTCTCAGCTTGCTCTGTGCGAAGTAGATTTATTATTGCTATTTTAGGGAGATAGGACAAAGGATTTGTCCATGGTCAGAGTCAGAAATTGAGCCAAGAGCAGAATTCAGGTCTTGTAACTGCAACTCCCCACACCCAGAATCACAAAAATGCCCCTTGGCAAAACTGCTGACAGCAGCACACTGATACAACCCACCAACAGGAATCAGTGACTACAGTATAGGTGTTAGTAGGAAACAGCAGAAGTCTGGCTAAGGCATCCCCCTGGAACACAGCTACAGGCTGTTACGTTAACCTGCCATGAGTTTGTTTGTTTGCTTTCCTTAAGGCGAAATCTCATATCAAAGAAAGCCCCTTCACTTTGAGGGTGCTGTACAGACCTTTGCTGCAGACGCTCAGGGAACAGCGCCCTTTGCCGCAGAGGGAAGCCCCCAGCACAAACACTGGCACTGCCAGGAGCCTGGGTACAGCCCCCCAGTACAGTCTGGCATAGCACCAGCAATCTACCGACCACCACCACTTACCCCAATGTGCTCAGCACAAAGTTCTCCTGCTTGACGGCTCCTCCTGAGCCACTGGTGGGCAGGGAAAATCGGTGAGAGGCCTCCTGCCCAAGAGAGGACACAGTGAGTGCTGGAGCATCCACCCAGGCCCAGCGTACCACAAGCCAGCGACAAAGCCATGGCAAGAGCAGAAATGCAGATGCAGGCAAGTGGGCAAATGCAGAGCGGTCAGCTTTGCAAGCCTCCTGCAAACCACCTAGTAAAGCACAGAGATGTTCCCTCACCCTCCTGCAGGACAGACGCAGTGCAGGGGAAGGCTGTGTTGTGTGTGGCTCGTGGAGAAAGGCATCAGAAATCCCACACTCTGGCTTTGAGCCTGGGAGCCAGGGGAGGCAGCCAATGCCCAGTGGGGTGGCCAAGCCATCTGCAGCAGGAGCGGCACTCCACACGGCATGCTCGCTGCCCTGGCCTGTGCAGCGCAAGCACTGCTGGTCCCTCACCCATGTGGGAAGTCTGGAGTGAAAATCTGCCCTCCTGACTGGTTATATTGGCTGGCACTTGTCCTTTACAGAATCACAGAATATTTTTGGTTGGAAGGGACCTTTGAGATCATCGAGTCCAACCAACAAAAAAACCCCACCAAAACCAAAAACAAACAACACCCCCCCCCCAAAAAACCCCCAGAACACCAAACACCAAAATCAAAACAAACACCCACAACCACACACAAACCAACAATCACCCTTTAATCACACTTCACTCTTAAAACTATGACAAATTCTTCAAAACAGATACTATATACACAGATACTGCAGGTTATTGTCACCTGCTACTGAGTCAAGTCCTGGGTCAGCACCATAGCACCCCTACCACCTCGAGCACCCACCCCTCACCTCCACATTTTTGCCCGCGCTCTTGCACCACCCGCCGATCCCCACTGAAACCTCACAGCGTCACAGGGCTGGGCCTGTCAAAAAATGTCTTTGCAGGAGAGTGGTGACCTCTTGTGCAATCCCCTTTGGCCAGTTCAGGGCTGGCTCAGCCGAACACTTCATACCCCTGGAAGGGGCAGGTGCTGGCAGAGAAGTGGGTGTATCGAGAGAAGGATGGTTTTAAGTGAGGAGAGTGCATGCTAGTAATTACTGCACAAGTAGTAGCCTGTCAGCTAAAGGCCATTGCGCTCATTTCCACCATCACATGACAGTTACAGGCAGATCCGGATTCTCTGTTCCAGAAAATATTCACATCTCAGGCAAATGCCTGGGAGACGGGTCTGGCTGCCTCCATGTGCCTTTTCAAAGCAGCTCTCTCAGGAAAGAGGGTCAATTACAGAGCAATCTAGGGGAAATCAGCTTTATTGTGTGTCCTCGAGACCAGAGGGCAAGCAAACACTTGGGACAGTACTGGATATGCGTGATGGACCTTTAGGTGCACCCCCTACCACAAATTTTTTCCTCCAGGGAAAATCTGCCACCATTCCTCACATAGGAGAGCAAACACACCCACAATACAAAGAACAGATGAAGCAAATTAACCTTACCTTCAAAATATCTTGCAGCTGTTTCAAAACAGCATGGACCTCTTCTTGTAAAAGCCATTTAAATTCTTCTTCCTAAATTGTGGAAAGATAGCAGTGGAATCAATAGAAGTCTAACACTGGAAACAAATCTCTAAGCCACATATGAAAATTATTTAAGTTCGAAGTATTCTGTTATGTCCGTGCTGTTTAAATCACATGCTGGTAGGAAAAGAAAAAGATTTCTTCCTGATTTGTTGAAAGGCCTTACTCTCCACTTCTCTGCCCCAACCAAGTGAATGGTCCTCATTCTTGGTTTGACTTCATTTAACAAAGTAGCATTCCTACAAATCACTGTAGGAATAATCACAGCTTTAGGAAAGAACAGGCAGCACGGGATGTGAATTTCAGAGCAAAGTATGGATCCTGCTGCTTCAAAATCTGGGGCACCTTTTTAAGCTGCTGAGATGGGCTGGCCTTCGCAGGCCAGCTGCCAGACACCCACCCAGCCTCTCCCACCCACCCTCCTCAACAAGCCAGGGAGGAAATAAGATGAAAAGCTTGCGAGTTGAGATAAAGACAGGCAGATCCCTTACCAACTACTGTCACGGGCAAAACAGACTCTACTTGTGCACAAACGTGTTGCCAATTCAATGGCGAGAAGCAAAGACAAAAACTAAAGTGCTCCTACCCAACCCGCCCCTCAAGTGGCATTTTACCACACAACAGCAGCTGAAAAATAAAGCAGCTAAATTGAAAAGTGGGGGGAAGAGGGGAGAAAGCCTGAGGACTCCCAACCATTTGGGAAAATTCAGTAACAAGTTCAAATCAGACAACGCACTGCTGGTCTCAACCAGCTGCCTGCTACAGAGAAGCCTGTATAAAGCAGATCCTCAAGCCACAGTTAAGTATTCCTGTTAAACCACAAGACCCCACAAAGAAGATCATCAGAGGAGTGGAGACAGAAGCAAGCCAGGGACAAAGAAGAGATTGACACTTGCTACCTTGTAAGACAGGATATATTTTCCACATGGGAAGTACTGGAAAGGAATGAATTGAGCAGGTTGCCCACAGGAAAACTGGAAAGGTGTGGTCAACTCAGAAATTTAAGCCTGTGGGTTCTCCACTAGACTGTTCCTGTTCACCATGAGAAACACAAAATAACAGCATATGTTGTCACCTTATGCAAGAGTTATCTAAACGAGGAGCAGGATGAGGACGCTTTTGTTTCAACGAAGATTCACCCAAAGCAAGTACACACAACAAACCTGGGTAGGAGTCCCTGTTATCCTTCAGTCCAGTACAGGACCACTGACTTTCACCATTTAATCCCATTTTGGGTTTCTGGGGATCATATTGACATGTTGGATCCCTCGCTCTTTCATTCTCCATAACACTCACTCTCCTCCAGGTTCCCAAAGGAACAGAAATCACCTAAGTAAAGCAGATGCCTTTAGTGTCTCCACCAACCCACTGTCACCATGCACACAAATTTTGTCGCTTCCACTTCAAACCCTAGAATCATGGAATCACAGGATGGTTTAGGCTGGAAGGAAACTTTAAAGGTCCTGTAGCTCAAACCCTCTGAAACAAGCAGGGACATCTTCCACTAGATCAGGTTGCCGGTCATCATCAGTGTCTTTCATCCCCCTAGCAATGATGAATAGCATTAATTTCAGACCAGGTCAAGTTCATCTGCCATGTCTGTACACTACACATCTGTATTTTTGAGGAATGCTAGTCATGCGATTCCAAATCACATCAATTTTAGAAAAAAAATAGTTTTCACATGCAGCTTTCTGCCTAGCCCAGATGCACCCCTCCAATTCCCTCCCTAGATAGGAAGCTTTCGCTACTCCTTGCAGCTCAGGCCCCAGGAGGTGTCTGCAGTGTCAGCTGGCCCCTGTCTTTCCTACCTTTGCCAAGTCAACAAAGCTTCTTTGATGTGCCTGCCCACCCTTTGCCCGCTGCTCTTCCACCCAGCAGCACGTTGGACTGACCACGAAAAGCTCAAAGGTCGGTCAAACCGCGTTGTTTACCGCGGGCAGGGCTGCCTCCGGCACCGGCCCGGCACCGGGCTCGGGGCAGCGACCGCGACCCACCCTCGCAGGGCCGCGGGGAGACACCACCGCGTCGGCCGTCAGAGCAGCGGAAGAAGGAGCCCACGGCTGCGGGTGGCGGCGGGCTCGAGGATAGCCCGGCAGCCGAGCCTGGGGCCGGCCCGAAGACCTGTGCGGGCCGCACGGCCGGTCACCTCGGCAGCGCCGCGGCGGGGAGCGGCCGGCCCTCAGAGCGCCTAGGCCCGGGCCAGCCAGGGATAGGGACGCGGGCCGCGCCCGCCCGGAACGGGCCTGTGGAGGTCCCAGCAGGGGCAGCACCGCCCAGGGCCGGGCCGCCGCTGCTGGTCACGGGAAGCCCCGGGCCCTCCATCCGACTCACCAGCACCGCCCGCTCCGCCGCACTCGTCATCGCCGCCGCCATCCCGCCACAGGCCCCGCCCCACCCCGGCGCCCGCCGCCGCGCCGATTGGTTAGCGGCCCCGACCTCCGCCCGGCAACGCGGCGGAGGCAGCGTCTGATTGGCCACCACTACCGAGGCGTAGCGGGGGCGGCGCCTGAAAGGCGTGACGTGCGGCGGGCGGGAGCTGGCGCCGGGACAGCGCGGGTGTCACCGCGCACCCCTGAAGCTAAAAGCGGGCTGCCGGAGCCCTCCGCAACAGGCACAGGCGCGGGAGCCTCAGCAGTTTCTTCTTCTCAAAATTTGGAAATCGAAACAAACGCACGTCGGCGGCGCCGCCGCGACAGGAGGAGGGGGGAGCAGAGCATCACCTCCCGCAGCCCCGGCGGGGGGGCGGCCTGCAGGGAACTCACCACCGAGCGGGGGAAGCTTCTGCTCCAGAGCCTTCTGCCTCCTTTTCCAGCGCAGTGACGGCACAGAGCTTTTCCTGGTTCACTCACCGAAGCACAAGCCCATCAGGCCTCACACACGAACAGGACTGCTATTCAATAGCAAACCAATATTCTGGGGCTTGCAAACACACCAGGAAAGGGATCCTGCCTTAGAAAACCCGCTGCTGCGTTCATGCTCAAAAATCCCCAAGGACGCTCCAGACAGAGCTCCCCATGCTTAGAACACAAGAAGTCATCCTCACCAGAAAGTTCCTAGACCTCCATCTCTCAGCAGCCTTTGCTTTAAAACTAAGCCTTCATCCTCCTCTCTGTCCAGGTGTATGCAGCCCTCCGCCTGCAGAGGCTGAAATTTATCCAAATTCATCCTTTGTAGTGCCTCAGGGACAGGATCAGACTCTGCAGCGACCAGAATGCTCCCAGCCCTGCTGCTGGTTTTCAGCAACTCTGATTTTTGATGCACATATTTCTTTAATGCTACAATACAAGTTTGACAGGCTTTAGAAACTGCCACAAGAACATCGTATTACCAAGAAAGGTTTTATTCTTTTTGCCAGTAGCTTTGTTAATTGCACAAAAAAAAAAAAAAAAAATCTTTGTTTTGCCATTTAAACATTTTCACACATCCTATTCTGAATGACAAGCATTAATTAAAAACAAGGCAAAAAAATAAAAATTCACAACCTTAATTAACTATAGGATCTATCATTGAGGAAAAGAAATTGCTTTTCTTACAAGCTTTTCACAAATGTCACATTTTCTCTTTAAAAAGGAGGGAGACAAAAAAAGCAAATTGCTAAAACAGAAATCCTCATAAAAAGGAACTTTACAGAATTGTCAACAATATTAAGACAACATTGACTAGCCAGTTTTATTAGAGCATCTCTCAATCCACAGCTTCCCTCCCTTCCCTCCCCCAAATCTCAGGCCTAGGAACAGGTAAGATCCACGTTCAGAGGCTACAGACATAAATACAAGAATCCAAGTGAGACTGACATGAGTCAATCTCAAACAGCATCTGAAACAGTCTGGTTTCCACCATTTCCATCCCTCCTCCTCACCTCGCCCCCACTTCAGAGCTCTGGGTCTCCTCCTGCTGCTCCCTGGCACATCTGTGACTGTAGAGCCAGCCAGGCAGCACCCTAGACACCCCTACCTTGCCAGAGCACTGCAGTCAGACCTTCCCAGGATAAATTACAGTGTTTAACTAGTCTGCACTTGCCACTCCCACGTAAATAACCATCTCCATTTTGAGAACTACAGTATTTCTGGAAAATAAAACCTGCAGCAGTGAGTTGCCCAGGGAGCGGTTCTCACTCTCACAAATATGGTTCTTTGAATTCACTATGAAATACACATCACGGGACTCGAGAGCTCCTTTTGTATTCTCTCTCTACCCAGAGGCACCACAAAGCCAGTAAAGAGGAGCAGATCCTCCATGAGCTTTGCTCAGCCCCATTCACCTTCACCCCGGCCAACAGCCCTGCACAGGGACAGGTCAGGGACACTGCAGCACTGCCTGAGCTCAGCTCCGCTCTCAACTGGACCCAAGACAGCACCTCCCTCTCTCTCCCAAAACATTTCTTACACCATAAAACCTGTAGTCTTATCTCCCCCAGATGCCCTCAATACACATTCATGTAAGTGGTTTCTTAACTGTGGCATGTTTAACCAAGGACTTCTGATGCGAACAGCTGAGCTCTTCTGGATGGGGGAAGCGCAAGCGTGTCCAAAGCAGGCTAATGGCTGGTTATCCTGGGTACTTATATGTGCCTTTAATATGATTATCTACATGCAGGATGACAGTTGCTCTGCCAAAGAAACATGTATGTATAACTAATATTGTTCACATGTACCACTGACAAATGGCCAAAGTGATGCCTAACAGATCTACTACAAGATGTTCACCACAGGACATAATGCAGAACACAATATTAGCCCACAAATAATAGTGATCACAGGAGGCGAAATTCAACAAAGTAACATTTATAGCATTAGATGTCATGATTGGTAATGAGTATCTGATACTTTCTGTCTCTTAATAAGGTGCCCCTGAACCATATGCACATGCTGCCCAAAGCAGGATTGGTAAGAAATCCTAACCCACAGGAAGATCTTCCTACACAGCCATTAAGTTCCTAGAAAAATAAGACAGTGGGAGGGGCAGACCTCACCAATTTAAAGGAACATGGTCTAATTCAAATTTGCTTTATTTGCTTTCAGAATCCCAGCCCAAGGGAGGAGATCGTGCCACTGAGAAGTAATTTTGGCCAATAAAGTTTCTTACTGGCATTTTACTAACTCTCAAATCTAAAATGCAAGAACCCTCCTAAAAGGCTAATACTGAGAACAATTTAAAAAAAAAAAAACAAAACAAAACCCACCCACACTGGGTGCATTTTTGGAGAGACAAGCACCCTTTGGACTCTGGGTTGCTCTGCTATCAACACTCGCAGCATCTCTGCTCTCTAGCCTTGGCATTTGCAGTTCAAGTCTCATGTTTCTAGGCTAAAGCTCAGTCTTCCATTTTATTTACTAGTATTTCTAGAAGTTGGCATCTGGCCACAGGTACAGGGAAAAGTCTCACGCTGTGCCACTGTTGTACCCAGAGTAGTAACACTACAAACATGTATGGAAAATCTGACATGTATAAAGATCTCTCATCAGCACACAAACAATCCCTGTGAGGTAGGTAATCATCACCCACACTTAAAGATGAGCAAACAGGCTTAGAGATATCATGACCACGCAAAGGCCAGAGAGAAAGTGTGGAAAGGAGCTCAGGATTCTCAATCTCTTGGCTTCATGATCATTCTTGCCCCTTTGAGACTCATCACTCTGCTTGTGACACTACCACAATCCACAACATCTTTGTAACTATTGATTACAAGGGTTAAAAAAAAAAAAAAACCACCACAAAGGAAAGCAACATAAGCTAAGGCCAGGAGCAACCCTAAAGTTTGTTCCTTCCCCAAATAAAAATATCTCTGGCTCAGCTTCAGCCTGTATGTTTCTCTTGCAGTTTTCTATGCAAACGTGCTGATCTCCAACACTGTTTGTGGGATGGGCAGCTGCGATTAGCATTTTAGGAGGCTCATTTACACTGGCATTCTCTCATTTTCAATAAGGTTTGTGTTCCCTAAGCTACGGTTATCCATACAGGGGAAGACATGGATGCAATCTGTTCTTAACAGTAGGTGGAATTCCTCCACCAAGGTGCTGGGGAGGTGGAAGTTTAAAAAGAAACAGAATCAAGACAGCATTGCATGCAACCCCATTACCTTCTGGAACTGCCATTCTCCTCCATGGGAGGTCCTTTGTTCTCTAACAGTGGTCGATTAACAGGAATGCTCCTCACCTGACTTGGGACCAAGGACTTTAGTGATATTCACAGGTAGATGGGATGTATGTCACCTGTCCCCTTGATGCAGAGAGTCCAACACAGGCATTATTTCACAGCAAAGGAGAAAAGGGATTGTTAGAAACAGCGTCTTTGACAAGCATACAAAGAGGAAAATAAAAGCAGCCAAGCAGCAGATTTCTGGCAGAGTTGCCTCAGAGCTTCTGAACAAGCCGCCACTGGTCTGTTCCATGACTGTCAGTGCATGGCATGGATTTTTCTAATTAGATTGCAACAATCCGAGCCCCCTCCTCCCCCACTTCTGCCACCAGGGGAAGGCTCACCGCAGCAGCTGCCTCCGTGGCAGATCCCAGAGTCTGTGTATAAAAGGAAATGGAGAGACAGAGATGGACTGGTCCAGAGTTAAAACCCGGTATCATAATAATATTAATCAATAATCATAGTATTAACAGTAAGAACGGTGCAGCCTAGTGGATGTAGGCCCTGTACACTGCAGACATGTCGTTGTCCGATTGGTCCAATGCTTTTGCTCTTTTATAGACCTAGAGAAGAGAAATTAGAAAAGGATCAGTGCCTGTGCTTGTGCGCCGCCTTTCCCCAGCGCAAAAATAACTTTGCTGACCATTGCAAACTAGAGAATGCATAGTATGTCAAGTAATTAGAGCGGCACAGATCAGAACACACCAGGTCTTGCTGAGGCCATCTGTGTTTACTGATGTG
Source organism: Numenius arquata (assembly GCF_964106895.1). NCBI lineage: Eukaryota > Metazoa > Chordata > Aves > Charadriiformes > Scolopacidae > Numenius > Numenius arquata. The sequence continues at coordinate 18,984,622 of NC_133589.1, read as the reverse complement.
ACATTCTAAGGGCTTTTACAATCAAAAAAAATCCAATTGCATCCTAATCAAAATATACTTCAGTTGTTGCTCCCTTGTCTTAGAGATGATATAATTCTTAGATTTTTGTCTCTTGGTGACAAATGGCTCTATTGAAGAAATGTTGAATAACATCTAAACACTGAACAACTCTTACCTCGTTGGCAGCAGCTGCCATGGGAGTTGGGTGGTTGACAGAATCGCCCAGTGCAATAGCTAATCTAAGATCCTTCTGTATGTATTTCAGGTAGAAATCAGGTTTAAAGTTTCCTTGCAAGATATCTGTCGAGAGGAAAGTGTGCAAAAAAATAAGCATGACAAGAGTAAACCAAGCCCACGCTGCAAGGGCATGCAATTCAACACCAAACTTCCCTTTCCTGGGCTGATCACCAGGAACACTGCTTTTAGCTCTTCTTTTTCTCTGCTCTCTATCTTCATCCAGCCACAGCAGATAATGTCACTATTGCTCACTGATAAAGTGCGCTCAGATTTCTAAGCGGCTTGCCCTCCATTTCACTTATTACCCTGCCCCAATGAAATCCTCACTGTGAACTCATGTCCCAAGCAGGCCACACACAATGCAGGGCTTAGAGTGTATTCTCAGAAGCCCTGGCTATGCAAGGGAAGGAACAGAACTCATCTCTTCATTTCTAGAATGCTTAAAATACCCAGAATCCCAGGCTGATGAAGATGGGACGGTTATTTTCTCCCTTCTGCCAATATGTGAAATGCTGCAAGGTTGTGGCAAATGTCCTATAACAAAACAATGTAAGAGCACTTTACTTTGGCACTTCTGGTCCAGGAAGATGCTGGCAAGTTGTCCCTGATTGAGGATATCCAGAAGGGTCTGTTGGGACTGGCCAGTCACTTGAGCCAAAGTCAGTCCTTCTGCTATCGTTGCCATGAAGCTGCCTTGGACCATGTTCACAATCAGCATCATCTTGGCAGCATTGCCTACTTCACCTGGGAGCAAGACATACCATTGGGCATTCCTCCAGAAGAGATACATCAGCCTTCTTCCCCCATCCCACACAGAGACTACCAGACTCTTCATATCAAGCACTTGGCTGCTCTCTCCTTCCCCTGAAAGGCTTCAGAAAACTTACTCATTTTCCAAGCACTCAAAGGAAGGGAGAAATCATAACAAAGTACGATTTAAAATAAAAACCATCATGGATCCTCCAAAATGAGCCAGTATTCAAAAAAGAAAAAACTTAGGCTGGCGGCTCTGAAATTGGCCAAGTTCCAGAAGAGCAGGCCAGTTGCCAATACCGCCCAAGGAGACAAGAAAGATGACACACACATGCCTCTCGGACTCCTTGCTGGAATTCCCAGTCCTTGCACTAAGAAACTGCTATAAGGGCCTCCATGTTTCAATTACCTAGAAAAAAAGAGGTCTTCCCCATCGCCTGGAAACAGCTACTGCAGTCCTCATATAAACCCCTGTCGCCAGCTGCCAGGATCACAAGCATCCCATCATTAGACAGCTGCTGATTTCCCGAGACTGGTGCTTCCAAAAAGCGACCACCTCGGGACACTATCACCTGGAAAAAGAGCATCTCTGGTTAGTTCTGCACGAACAGCACATGTTGATGCTGAGTAGGCAGCACAGCAAGAACATTGTTTAGGGCATTCCAGTCCCTGAGGACAGAATTTTAAAGCAGAACAAATAGCTCAGACACACAAACAGGAGAGGAAAGTGCTAACATGCGATGTGCTGCATCCTGCAAAGGGCGCTTGAGACCAAAAGCTGCCCTCACACTCCAGCACACTTTCCCACACCCATCACTACTGTGTATGTTTTAAGTTTAACATGCTTTTGCCATAGCATCCTGTAATGGCCACAGAACCAGCGCTGAAGTTGTACACATAATGCAGGAATCTCAGAAGATTGACTGTTATAATATTTTTTCCCCCTCGTCCCCAAAGAGGAAAGGCCTTTGACAGATCTCTTCAGAGAGAAGTTTACTAATATGTATGACTGTTCTCCAAATTCATGTTACACACTACTGCATCACCAATGCATCTGCTTAAAATGGAACCAAAACTAGCTTCCCCTTCTCATGCAACAACACACACTGCCTTTAGTGCAGAAGATAACAATCAAGATACCAAAGAGGGAATCAAAGATACCACATCAGAAATAATCAGAACACTTCTACAGAAATCCTCTCTGCAATAATATTTCTACAGAATGAAACATGAAGGCCTTCCTTTTTCCCCCCCAACTACAACATTTAAAATAAGCAGATTATGCATTGTATCAATTTAAGGACAGTTAATAATCCAGACAGTGCTTTCTCCTTCAGAAATACTAATCTGCCTATAAATACTTCTTAAGGTATCAGAATTTGGCTGGCTATTTGCACTAGTACCAGCTAACAGCCCTGCCAAACCTACAGGCTTTTCTGTTACTGCGAGGTACATCTCATCCAACTTTGTTTGCTAGTCAAGATTTAAAAGTTTATTTTGTCTTATTTGTCTGGGACCTGAGTTTCTCCTAAAAGCAGCCCAAAAAAATCTTCAGAAGCATATTTAATCATCAACAGTGTACTGCCTGAAGCAACAAGAACCGCAGTACTGCTGCTGAATTACAGATGTTACAAGTTCAGTTCAATGTGATTACCTGGGCCAACTCTGTGACTGTATCTGCATCCACAGTGGACATATCCACGTAACACTTCCCTGGGCGAATCCCCTGCAACACTCCACTCGGACCAAGTACCAGCTGTAGGGAACAGAAGAGTGGTAAAGCAATAGCGTGTCTGCAAAGAAACGCCAATCCTGCAGGACAGCAGTTCAAGTGAGCCTAGCACTGCAGTGGTGGACTCCTAGAGGGATATCAAAACCTACTCTCCAAGGGATTATTTTTTAAAAAGTATGGTTTTTGTTGAGACATTTATTTTTACATAGCTGCACTGCCCAGCATGTACAATGACCCAGGCTACCATGGTTAGCAGGAATCAGAAGTGGCATTCAGTGACTATCTTGCAGTCTAGCTGGTGGAGGAAAAAATAAGAGCTAATCCTTACATCCTTCGCTGCTTTTGGATCTGATACACAGGCAAAGGTGATATCACAGGTGGAGACAACTTCAGCGGGGGTTCTTCCAAGCCGTGCCCCCTCCTGGATGAACAAATCACACTGCAAAAGTCACAAATCCAAATGTGAGAAAAATTAAGTACAGAGCAAATGGGTTCTCTAGAATTTTGCTGAAACAAACTCTCCTGCTGGATCCAACACAAAAGGAGTCAGGCATATTAGCTCCATAGCAACTGGGTTGTCTTCTGTTGGTTTGTTCCCACAAACCCACAAGGGGGTCTTTTGCAGCTTTTCTGAAACCTCAAGTGAAAAACTTCAAAAGACAGACACAGGAAAACACTTAGGTGAAATACGAGATTGAATGTTGTGGGTTTTGGAGATGAGGAAAAAAAAAAAACCAATGGTAAACAGACATAGCAAAAGGTGTTACTGGACAGTAAACAGGAATATGCACAGCTGAGACTGATAAGTGTTTTAGTGGGCTGCTGCTTCAAAATCCTAGCTCCTTCTTACGCTACTCCCTTATACATCCATATTTTGCAGGTAAAACAACTAAATAAATCTTTTAAGCACAGTGCCCTTCTTGCCTTTGATATTCCACAGTATCATCCAAGTATCACATCTCCCCCAGTTACCTACTTTTCCTCCTCCACTACAAAGAACAACACTGGCTAGAATGTAAGTGTAATATAAGCTCCAGTTTCACTTTGAATACACCTATAAAACCCTTCTCAACCTGTCTTATGACACAGCAGGTTTTCAAAAGAACCTTTGTTACCGCAACATAAAACAGCACAAAGGATGTGCAGATGAAGCTGTGGTCAAACAGTGCATCTCACCACACCCCTCCTAGGATCAACTGCCCAGCACTTGGGTCTTTTTGTCCAGCTCCATGACATAATGGTTTGGCTATTTACATGGGCCAAGCTATTCACACTTTACATTGTATTCCTCAACACATATACAAGGTTGTAATTTTTCTGACAACTCATCTTATACAAAATGGCAATGGAGTTGGGACTGTTCACGTAAGAGCGACTAGGGCAGACTACAGCTTTCATCTAGTCAAAAGTGGCCACCAACAAGCCATAATAATAGAACAAGGTAGCAAGCATACAGTTGTATTTCTTTGGCATACTTTCCCAGGCACCACCAATTGGCAACTCCAGGCTTCCCTGAGCTAGAGGTGGTAACTACCTGTTTAGAAAAGGTTAATTATCATCTGTACCTTAAGCACACACTTACCTTCTCAGCAGTCCGGTTCCAGACAGTGACAGTGTGACCCATCTTCAGTAAGTTGGACACAATGCCACTTCCCATCAGGCCAAGTCCCAGAAATCCTATCCTGGGGGGAAGAGAGAGACATTAATGCAACAGAAAGCAATTGATGTCAGCCTCTTCTGGTCTTGGCAATGAAGAAGAGCAAACCCTGGAGCATCATCACCAAAAAAATCCCAGATCCGTAACGAAACCAAACATGTTCCACTGTGGCCACGAAGAATGGGCAGATACTGAGCCTTAAAAACAAGCTGGTATTTATTGTTAAGGATGCTTAGTAAGAATAATTTCCTGAAGAAAGTCTTTAGGCTCATTCAGAAGACTACCTAAATATTAGAGGTTTGGGTGGTCTGGGCTTTTCTGTTTGTGGGTTTTGTTTGTTTTATTAAAACTGCTGCTTTTATGCTTTCTGTTGCCAGCCATTGCCTTACTGAAGATAAAGGCAACATTTAGAGATCAGCACGTGCTTCTCTAATAATCTGATTTTTAAACTAAGTCATACATACATAAGCATATGACTTGCTTATACTATTGAATGATATATTACAATCTTTATTTTAATGAAGCCCAGCAGGGACTACTGGGGCTAAGCATCATGCACAGACCAAAGACCTAGTCCGTGCTCTACACCTGTGATCTTGGACAGACACAGAAAGGAATTAATGGACCAGTACAGGTCACTCTGAATGACAACACATTTGTCACGGACACCAGCTGCCTTCCCCAGCACCTCCCCCCCCCCACCTCAAAGCTCGCAAGAGTTTTGTTCCCCTCATTCAAGAAAAAGACTGTGCTAACAAGTTCCAACCCTACAGTTACCTGCAACAGAAATTCCTTTGCAGTCATTGCTGCAAGGACCATTTCCTACGTCACACAGCTTCAGACCAAAACCACAATTCTAGTAGGAGATTCTGAAGTATTCGGTTACATATCTGATGTAGCCTCACAATGAAATCTGCCTGGCAATTCCCCGTTAATTTTTCAGAATTAGCCACCCTACAGATGCACTGTGGCTTTCGCAAGCCACCTGCACTCTAGCCATGCTGCCTTTTGTTAGAGCAAACTGATTTCAACAGGTCAGACCAAGTCACTATAGGCTCCTTAAACAGCCCAAACAAGTTCCACCTATTTTCTAGTCTCAAAAACAGAGAAGATATTCTTTCTCTCCCAACCCACCCTTTCCTGGGAGACTGTTTTACCTGAACAGCTTCATTGTTATTTTGGTTTCCCTGGACTACAGTTGAGAACAGACATCCCATGAGAATGACCCCAACGGCAAACAGCAAGCTGTAGCCTGAACTCAATTTGAACAGAGCGGAAGTTACAGAGTGAAACAGGAAGCTCAAGTTAGGCTTCTCTCACTCTAGAAAGGAGGAGGGGGACGCTTAGAAGAACCAGAAAGCCCATGTGCTACACGGCAAAACTTTTGTGCTGGGAGAACACGCCTCCCTCTTGTCTTCTTCATGCTCAAGAGAGGAATTAAACAACCCCAGTCAACCGCCAAGCATTACTGGAGAAAGATACCCTTTTATCTTTCTGCCTCATACAGCATTCAGAAATACTGATGCTTAATGTTCTGCAATCTGCCCTACAGGAAAAGGGCAACTGTCTAAAAGCCCTGAATTGCACACATATCCAGGCCAAACCTTATCCTGAATTTTTCTACTGTACAGCCCCTGTTTGTTTTTAGCTGCCTCCCTCCCCCCTTGCCCCCAAAATCAGAGTTTCACACAAGGACAGAGGAGACCTGCAGTTAGAGGGAAACGTGAGGTTTATTTATTCTTAGTAACAAGCTGGATAATGGCTGCATGTATGAGCTGGGAAGGAGGAAAAGGAAGGGAAATAACTGAAGTGCGTTGGAGATCTTACTTTTTGTCTGTAGGTGTGATACTGCCATTGACTGCTGTGCTGTCTGCTGCCTGGATGGAAGTGGATCCTGTTTCCTGGGGGTGGGGAGAGGAAGAGGGAGGTGGGGAGGAAAAATAAATAAACAAATAAAAATCAAGTGCACAGCTCTGGAGAAACTACAAATCCTCATGACAGTAAGGAAAAATCCATCAAAACCAAGATTTGCCTTACCTCTTCACAAACCTTCAGCTTCTTTGTGATGGCTTGATAGCAGACAGCTGGCTGTATGGAGAAGACAAAGCATTCAGGTAAAGGACAGTGCTGATTTGCTCTCCTGAGCAAATAGACCACATCCTTGTTAAACAGGAACAGGCAGCTCACCCACCCACCACCATCTGCAAAGCAGAAAACTCTCAGGCTTCCCTGCATGGGAGAAAATAAAAACAAAAACTGACTGCAACATACTAAGCTCTCCCTTTCCCACCCTGCCACAGCAATTCAGCCTGTCTCCTGATACAGGTACTGCAAACTCCTTTCTGTAGTTCCTGTGACAGGCTCCTCTAGAGGCAGGGATCCAGAGCATCCCTACTCTCACATTTGGCCCAAAGAAAACAGAGACCTCTAAAGCCTGCTGCTAAACAGCACCTTGCTTCTTATCTATGCTCAGTACATCAATGCAGCTGTAGAAGCAAAACCTTCTTGTCAATATGGGAAAGCATGTTGCTTTCAACAGATATTAAGGTGAAGGTTGCTCCTTCCCATGGTGCTTATTGTGAGCTTGTTTAGATTAAAACTGTTAGGTGCTCTTAATCCTCCTGGCTCTGCCCAGATCCTCAGCTAGATATACATCCTTCTTCATTTAATTTTATCCTTCCTTTTCCTCCTGATGTTCACTGCTGAAGATAAAATCCTGCAAGGCTTCTGACTCTCAGGACATAAGTTTGCTATATTTTACATGGAGCTTTTCTGGTCTTGAAAAGTCTCTTGCTATATTCAGTTAATCTGGATGAACTTGACAATTAAGCAACTGGTAGGACAACTAAAGACAACCAAACAACAGGGTTTTTAAACAGAAAAACAGGTTTTCCTACCCTCAACGTTCAATCTACAGAATTTACTACAATAGATCTGTGAAATCCTGGTGCTAGATAATCTTTAATTACTTAAACTATTCACTGTACTCAATGCTAAATAGTTCTAAACCTTAAGGTTAGGAAGTAATTTAACTACAAGACTGCACATGAGAATCTAATTGCTGCTACCCTCCAAAGAACAGAATTTCAGAGCTCTTTACGCATACTGCTTGTACTTAGTCCCTACAAAGGGCAGGATGCCAAGCTGGACAGACCAGCATAACGACCCTGTCTGCTAAATCCTCACCTTCTCTGTCTGGCTCAGCAGGAAGTGATGAAAGTGTGGATCACTGTCCTTCACAGGCTACAAAGAGAGAAAGTACAGGCTTAGAAACATTCCCAGAGAGTCACTGAGCAAACACAGCACAATTCCAAGTCACATGAGAACAATGACTTAAGGTGGAAAATACAAAATGCATCAGCTGTATCAAGCTGCCTGTTTCAATTAAGTGGTTTACATCGTGTTTCATTCTCAAAACCAAAGTCATTCAAGTCAAATTCCTCATTTTTGGACCAAAGAAGATTATGAGCAAGATTAAAATGGGAGGAAGAGATCTCATATCCTACTTCCTCTTTCCAAGGGAATGAACACACTTATTTTCCAGCTTCCAAGAACTCTTTAGAACAGCATTCTGGGAATTGGCTGGAGATTATACCTAGCACTGTCACAGGCAAACACATACTAACAGCAAAAAGGACTGCAGGCCCAGGTATCTCACCTTGCCAATGAGCATCATACGTGCTCCCCTACAGTCATACTGCTCTTACTCTGCTTTGCTGATCACTTATTTATTCACAAAAATGAAAGGTTTCCAAAAGCTGCTTTTGAGAGAAATCAAATGAAACCACTCCATCCAGACAGGGACAGACTATTCACATCATCTCCTCCAGTTTTGGGAAGCCAGTCCCAGGAATACTTTTGAAACAAAAAGTGCAAAAAATGAGTGCGGCAAGTTAAGTGTGAATCTGCAAATAAATGGTTCCACAAAGACTGAAATTTCACTTCCCAGCAAACTTCTTAATTGCCCGGGATATTGTTTTGCTTTGTTACGCTACAGAATGGCAGAACGAAAGCACCTTATTTTGTTCCTACAGGAGGAAGATAAGATCTCGCTGTTTTACAGCCCAGACAAAACTCTAGATTTGCTTCCATAAACTCAGTTCCTAGATCACAGATGTAGAGTTTCTCACCTCACTGACACTTGGTGGCCATTTAAATCCAGCCACTGTTCCAGTCATCACTCTCTTCACTGTACTTGACTCTGGAATTGTGAGGTCCTGAGGAGACAGGAGGATCAGAAAGAGCTTACAACCTGGCTCAGGAGCTAGCCACAGCACTTTGGTCATGAGCACACATACAGAGTTTTGAAAAGCACTGCAAATGCCTTCTATTTCACATGCCTTTCCATAAGGAGCTCATATTTAAACACATGGTGCATTATCAACACAGGTGAGATGAAGAAAACATGAACTGCTAACACAAAGGAATTCAAACAGTTATAGCTTCTGGAGAATCCATTCTTTGTATGTAAGAGAAAGCATTGCACTGGTGTAATCACACAATGAGCGGAAGCAAACACACACTTGATCCAGCATTTTCCTCTCGTGAATGCAAAAAGCTAAACAAATGGGTGAGGAACATCACCACAGCCGGAGGTCTGAACTCTTCCAATCATCCATTGTCATAAAATAGTAGCCTACCTGTTAACAGGAGAAGCTTCAAAGCATGAGGCTTAGTCACATCTGCTCAAGTTTGCAGAATCCATGAGACAGAAATTCTCTGCCCCATTCACTCAACAGGCCCCGATTCGTAACGTCACAACAACACTTAACACATGATTTTTACTGTTGAGCAGATAAAATATTATCTTTCTTATTTCCCCAATATATACAAGTTAAAATAAGGTCTTTATGCTACAGGTCACAGACATATGTTATAGACATATAGGTCTTCATGCTGAGAATATGCATTATGAAGAGAATGTGCAGGGTTCAGAAATGAGGATTCAGAAATGGAATCACATTATCACTCTTCCAAAATTACTCCAGAAAACGCACAGTATACCTCGGTGTCCAAAAAGAACCACAAGAGAAGAGCACTGTTTACAAAAAAAGTAAAAGCAAGACTCCTGGAGGTAACCCAAACTGATGCAAGTGTTTCATCTGTTAGCAGGGACAATTCAGACATCAGTCTCTAACCTTAAATTGTCATTTCAATCTAGGGAGAGCCTTGCACACTAAAGCTCTCTCCTTAGAGACCACGTTGCTGTTTCAACTGGTAAAACGTGGATGAAACCTGCCCTGATACCTATGAAGTCACTTTGGTCCTTTGAAAATATGCATATAAGCTTAAAAATGAGAGTATCTGAATGATTCTGTATGCCCACAGAGCATTCTTAGATAGAGCACACCTCAGCAACAACTGGTTCCTTGATTTTTGTGCATCCTTATTACCTGGAAAGCCAGAATTTTAACTGTGATGGGTCAAAAGCCTCCAGATCCCAACACTGCAGTAATTCAGGATAGGGACATAAATGGATTTTTCTGCCCTAGAGCTAAGAATTTGAGGAAATTATGAGAACCAGGAAGAAGACAACAAGATTTTAAAATTATTTCACAGGCTGAACAAACAGTATTAAGGCAGTACTGTTCTATTTTCATGGCAATTTTTTTAATTGTCAGTGCATTACTTTCCAGAAGGTATAAGGCTACTTTCCTACGTTAGCCTGCTTATTTTCATGGTCTGTGGCCATGCATTTATCGCATAGCTGGCCACCTCTTTGTGATAAGCTGTTTAAGCCACTCTGCTTGCAGTTTGCCAGTAAAATAATTTCTACTACCACAGTTAACTCACTCAAAGCGCTCTGGTCCCCTGAGGTAGCTAATACAGTACAACTGAAGCATGCGACGTGCCAGCGCAATTAGAATTCTCCCAGTCATTAGTTTTGATCAGTTTTGGAATAAATCTAGCTCAAAGACACAAAAGCATTTTGCAAGTGGAAGAAAAAGGCCCCGTGGCTTGTTGTAACAGAAATATGCGAAGACAGAACCTGCTCACAGGAAGACACTTTGAAAGGTAAAGTTATGTTGCTGGTAAAGTGTTCTCCTGCATCAGTCAAGTCACAAGTTCTGTAATTACTAGTAAGAACTGAAAAATATACATCCATTCATCCCCTCCTCCAACTCCCCCCCAAGAAGGAGAAACTGATGGGCTCAGTAGTCAAGCCTGATTTAACAGAAGCCGGCTCTAAAAAAGCAGCCAGTATTTCCCTCATAGCTAATATCTGAGATGATCAGCTTCATTTTACTGCATCAAGGAGTCTGCTGTTCAACCAGTGAAGGCCAATCCATTCATAATTTTGGAGATCAAAGACTACCATCTTGACCTGCATCCTGAAATGCACTGAAAGCAAAGATTGTGAAGCACAGCATAATGCGATCCCTTTGAAGCACAGGTGAGCAAGCGGGCTGCTGCACGGTGTATCAGCTGAAGTCTCCCAATGGTCTTCGGGTGTAGTCTCTGATGGAGCATGTGCATTGTAATAATCCACTGAAATAATTATCCATTTGGAAAAGGAAGATCTGAACCACAACAGTGACTTCCACAGTAAATAAAAAGGCTGGAACTCTAGATGAGTGTAGACAAAGCATTGGTGGCTATTGTTGCTGCCACAACACCCAGAAATAACAGGGAAGTTATGGGGATAAAATAATAATGCCTTTATAATGAAGGATGGAAATATATCCTATAGCATAGAAGCTGAAATGAATACATTTAATTCTTCTGGTGAATTCCCCGGGCTACAAGAGTTTCTTCTTTAAGGCCTAGTCCTTAAGAATACCCAACCCTCTGCAAGCGCTGAGGGTGAAGCTGAGTGACTACTAATCACTTAATCATACAAAGTAGATAGCAAAGTCAAGAATCAGATGAAGACCTACACATCTCTTCACTAATCCTTCCCCCACAAACTTAACTTTAGGGATGGCAAGATGAAAGGTAGAGTCTCATGATACAGCTCTTATAAAACCCTCTCAGATATGAATAGAGCCACTCGAAGTAATGTAACTGGTAAAAATTACAGAAAGAATGAACAATATGCTTGCCAAAGGTATTAGGCAGCCTGGATAGCTAGACCAGCCTTCTGGTCTAGAAGTAGTAACATGGAACAGCTTAAGTAAACCTGATACTGAACTGACTCTTCCTGCTGGCCTGTTAGTCAAGGTGCCAGTCAACCCTAGAGTCCATCTGCAAAGTCCACAGGGCACTGGCGGACATGCACAACACAAACCTTCTCATCCTTGGGTGGACGCCCCCGCTTTCGGGGGCTCTGATCCTGGGCTCTTTTCAAAGGTGATTTTGATCCTCTCTCTGATGATACAGAAGAGACCCTCTTTTTTCCTTCCCCTGTGCCCTTCTTCAACTTCCCTTCAGACAAAATGGCTTTGCGTTTCTCTTCACCAGCAGATTGCTTGCCTCTTTCTTCACTGGAATTACGCCGATTCTTCTCTTCATTGGAGTTATGGGAAGACGCCTGAGAGATTACAGAATAGAAGACGGTAAGGAAAGAAGAGAAGAGCTGGAACGATTTTCATGCAAAACCAAGGATGTGAAGGACACTGTGCTGATTACTACCAAGCGAAACAACAGCACAGTAACTTGAAAACTAGATATTTGTTAGCCCTTTGAAGTCAGAGAGAGAAGTTCTTGGTTAGTTCTCCTGCAAAAACACATCAGTTTAAGTAAACAAGTAATAGAACAGGCCACTTGAAGACTTGCTGGGAGCACGTGCACATATATGCACTTCCAATATACTAAAGACAAGATTAGTAGATACCAAATTCTAATCCAAGACTTAAGACTGATTTATCAAATCATCATAAGCAGATGAGTTAGCCTCTTCAGTTTCTCCATCAGTTTAACACCACTTTTTTCCCCACCAAACAAGACTGAATGGGGAAGAAGATAGGAGGGAAAAAAAAAAAAAGCAACAAAGGAACGAAAATGAACTCCCCCCCCCTCAACTTGCCAGAGTCAACAAACTCCTTCCACATAAAAATGCATCTGACCATCATTCGTGCCAAGACTTGTTTTGATGCACACAGTGAAAAAGAACCCACTCACCTGGTCCTTGCCTTTGGTTTTTCTAAGAAACTCCTCTACAGCATCCACGGCTTGCTGGAAGCGCTTACCCTTGTTAATCTTTATCATTTCCTCTTTGTGAGTGTGATAAGGCTTCAGCTGCTCCACTTTGATCCAAGCACTAGAAACAAAACCAAGAAAAAGTCAGTTATCTTCTCCAAACAGCAACTTCCTCAACCATCCCAATTTTAGAAACACACAGATACACTTTTTTATCCAGAGCAACTGATGATAGCAGCCCAAGTTCACTTGCACTCTACAACCTGAAGGGCTGTGGTTTCTGCATTCACTGGGAACTTTCTTCTGGCACTTTTCCTTGGATTCTCTCTCAAGTTTTATATCCTCCCATGCTAGCAGTGCTCTACTCTAAGCCCTATCCATACTCTCTATCAGCAAGACAGCTTTTGGATGTGATCACGGGTACTTGTTTAGAACAAAGGCAGCCTAGTGACTGCACTTGTATCACCAGGAGGAACACCCACAATCACATGCCTCCACATAAGGTAGCCAATAATATGAATCTGCTCAAGAGGCTGTTGAAAGCGCAGGCCACATAACAACTCTAAGCCATCAATCCCTTCTTCAAGCATACTGTGCACACACAAGTGTCTGCAAAAACTGGAGAAAAAACCCCAAAATTACATCTCACAGTCAAACTGACCACAAATAAAGTGAACGCAAACACCACAGATCATTGCTGAACATATTTCTGATGTATCTTGAAATTCTGCACGAAAACAACATTTTCACTTCTGAGGAAAAAGAACCGTTTTCTTCTCTGTTGATATTTTAAGATAAACTGGTACAGTAGCAGAGTATTAACCTGACTGCAGTCCTATGAGGAAACTTAAATTACTAACCTATTTCCACTGCTGCTAAATAGGACTTCCTGACATTTATCAAATGGTGAAGTGGTCAAGTACAGGAAGACAACACTTTCCTTCAGGCTGACAAGCTCTTCTACCACTCCTTCACTATAAGTAGGGGAATGCCTTCGCTTTCAACATTTGTTATGGCTCTTGCAGAGATTAGACTACCTTCCTCTCTCCCCAAATTCAAGCCCAGGCTTACCAGCCACCCTGTTACAAAGCTATTTCCATACTACTGAAAACAGACGTGCATAAGTTTCAGAAAAGCTTTTCCTGAGCTAGCATGGCCAAGAGTGCTTCTTAGCATAAAGCAGCTCAGCACACAGTAAAAACCAGTCAAACTGATTTTCTCTGGTCCCTAAACATTTCTGTTACAAACACTGACTAGCCATGACTAGAGGCTTTAAATATTCTAAACTGCAGTCTAGCTCCTGCAAGCAGTGAAATGGTTTAATAGCTGCCTTTTCAGACACTGTAAGCATCACGTCAGACAGCTAAACCGAATATAAAGGTGAAAATTAGTAATAATGATGCTTTGCTGGATCATGCTTGTCCTCCCTTCAAAGTAGTAGAGCCCAGTAAACTCTTTAAAACTTCATGGAGATTGTTCTCTTCATTGGCATTACAGAATCACAGAATGATATGGGGTTGGAAGGGACCTCCGGAGATCATTTAGTCCAACCCCCTGCCAAAGCAGGTCCACCCAGAGCAGGTTGCACAGGAACGTGTCCAGGTGGGTTTTGAATGTCTCCAGAGAAGGAGACTCCACCACCTCTCTGGGCAGCCTGTTCCAGGGCTCTGACACCCTCAAAGTGAAGAAGTTCCTCCTCATGTTTAGGTGGAACTTCTTATGTTCAAGTTTGTGCCTGTTCCCTCTTGTCCTGTCACTGGGCACCACTGAAAAAAGACCACCCCCGTCCTCCTGACACCCACCCTTTAAGTATTTATAGGCGTTGATCAGATCCCCCCTCAGTCTTCCCTTCTCTAGACTAAGGAGACCCAAGTCCCTCAGCCTTTCCTTATAAGAGAGATGCTCCAGTCCCCTAATCATCTTTGTGGTCCTCTGCTGTACCCTCTCCAGCAGTTGCCTGTCCTTCTTGAACTGGGGAGCCCAGAACTGCACACAGTACTCCAGATGGGGCCTCCCCAGGGCAGAGCAGAGGGGCAGGATGTCCTCCCTTGACCTGATGGTCACACTCTTCCTGATGCACCCCAGGATGCCACTGGCCTTCTTGGCCACAATACCACAATGCTGGCTCATGGGCATCCTGTTGTCCACCAGAACTCCCAGGTCTTTTTCCTCAGAGCTGCTCTTCCGCTGGTCAGCCCCAGCCTGTACTGGTGCACGGGGTTATTCCTCCCCAGGTGCAGCACCCTACACTTGCCCTTGTTGAACTTCATCAGGTTCCTCTCGGCCCAACTCTCCAGCCTGTCCAGGTCTCGCTGGATGGTGGCACAGCCATCTGGTGTGTCAGCCACCCCTCCCAGTTTTGTATCATCAGCAAACTTGCTGAGGGTACATTCCATCCCTTCATCCAGGTCATTGATGAATATATTGAAGAGGACTGGACACAGTACTGACCCCTGGGGAACACCACTTGTTACGGACCTCCAAACAGATTCTGTGCTACTGTGATTACGACCCTCTGAGCTCTGCCTTTCAGCCAGTTTTCAATTACCCATTGTTTGTAGTCAGGAATCACTTGCTTAATGCAGACTGAAACTTCAAATGACACCCAAAAAGAGATGAGGCCTCCCGCTAGAACTAACTGCAAAAAATGCTAGCATCCTTTCCATACTGTCAGTACAGCCCACACCATGATTCCACCAGAGAAGAACAACCCAGTACTCTTTTGCATGCAAAGCTGCAATCCTTTTCCTTAGTTTACATCTTCTTCACAACAACTGACTTAACATAATAGAACAAGTCAAATCATTACTTTCAGACTAAAGCCTGCCATGCACCAGCTATTCAGAGAATCCCTTCTAGCTTCCCAGACATTACACTGAAACATATCTTAAAATTCTCTTATACTGTAAAGCTCTTCTGTGTGGCACTCAGTGACAAAGCATCCCTAGGTACTAGACAACGTCAGGTCATGAGAAGCCTTCCCATTACATATATAAAGGAACCAAAATTTTTGAGTACGTTATAATAAAGCATGTTAAACGTTGTTGCCAGATTTGAATTTCTAAAAATAACTTTTTTTTCTATCAAGGCATTCTTTTAGGTTCCTGCACATTCAATCCCTCCTCACTGAGCAGGTTCATTAGCTTCCTTTCTCATTACTTTTCTTTTGCTATGGAGGAAGCATGAAGCACAAAGCTTTCTGGCTCCTGGCTTCAAAAATACATCTTGGCACTTGTGATCCCTGAGGACAAGGAGCTAGAGATCTCAGAGGTAAACTAGTAAGTGAACAACAGTCTTAAATGCTGCTTTGGGTGTTAGAATAATTAAAAAACAAGAACACCCCACAACACGACAGTCTCTTCCTTTCCAGTTTATCCTTTTGTGTCACCTACCTGTACAACCTGCTATAAGATACAGATATGTCTTTTGACACAAGATGTCCATAAAGCATTTGCATGCAACGTTTCGAACACCTGAAAACAAAAAAAAACTTTCCACCAAACAAAATCATTCATGTTTATACACAAGATCTCTGTTAAGCAATTACCTCAAAGCCAATGAAGGCCAGTATTTAAATAAAAGGTCTGTAGGATGCAACACACAAAAGGAACTACTATTTCTCTCCTGACTCAGCAATGACTTAATGCCCTAGAAAAACATTAGTGACATTACATTACTCAAGATGTCACATTTAAGATGAAATTACATTCATACTGCTGCACAGAGTCACCTGGTATCTGTAAAGAATGGGCTACATGAAAAGTGAAAAGATCTAAAAAAGATACATGTTAGTAACTGGTTTCTGTGCTCATTTCTCCATATCCTTCCTCATCCCCTCCAAAATATCATTCTTATAAAACCACTAATCATGTAAAATCTATGTTATATTCATGACCAATAATCAAAACTTAGAATTCTTGTAAAGCAGAGGCAAGTATGAATGTGACCAGGAGCTGCATGGAAAACAGCGGCACAGAAGAAATGCAACCATAGATACTGGACCCAAATCCACAATACGAGCTCAGCACAAGCAAGGCAACCTTAAAACCCCCGACTTTCTAGCCACTTCCTTCCCATCTAAAGATATCAATTCCTAATGATAAATTGGAGAAACTGAAGTGGAGGAATATCCACAAATATTTACATTTTGCAAGCCTCAAAGTTAGGGATGGAGAACAGTGGCACTGTATCTCCAAATTTTTATTACTTACTACAGTATGGGAAAAATTTCATGAAGTTTTACACTGTAGCAGTTTCGACACCCACACAGAACGCTAATGCAACCAATTTTGAAAGTCAAAAGAAAATTGCTTGGTTTATTTACAAACCCAGTGTGTGTGAGAAAACAAAAAGAAATCAAGATGGGTATCCTGCTGTTGAAAGGGAATGCCTCAATTTTTGTTGGTAAAACAATTTAAATGGCTGAACCCTCAAATTTGATACATAAACTTCTTAATGGGAAAAAAAACCCAAAAATGACCACACTAAGTTAGAATAAATGTTCATGCAGCTAAAGGGAGGGGATACTTCACAAAAGAAAACAAGCAGCAGGGCAATACTGAAAGAAATTCTAAGTATTATATTTTTCAAATTTGTGCAATAATTTTGCAGAGCACTTACACACCCAAAGATATCAGTAAGAAGTGGAAAAGTTTTGACTATAGTAATTTTCAGCTATGGCACTCTACCTGCAGAGATGTCTAACAACATTCTACCTGGCTCTGCTACACAGCAGTCTGGCTACAGCACCACAGATCTCTGCACAGGACAATGTGCCGAACTGAGAAACGCCAGCAAGGGGCACTCACCCTCTGTCACCCTGGCCTGTCCCCCAGCTCTCAGACTGACAGAGTGCCACATCCAACATCTGGCAAATTTTAAGCAAGTGTTCTCTGATGTCAGGACCTGAAAGAACATTTCAGAAAGACTACATCCAGAAATTCCTCTCCTTGAAAACCAGTGAGAACAGTGGCAGAAGAAGAGGGTAGGTGTCTGCATACCAAGAGGATATGGAGGATGGGAAGGCAAGTGCTGCATGAAAATCACTGCCTGATAGAAATGGGCTGCAGATTGTTATACTTATCTTGGATTGCAAGCTTCCTTCAATTTTTCCTTAATACATCAAGTCAGGAAGTGCCCCTTAACCCCACCACATTTAGTGAGACTATTTAATTTTGTACTGATGCTTCAAAAAGGTGCTATGAGTAAGAATGAACTGCTCCAGCTTCCTATTAAGACTTCAAGATACATGACTTGCAAGACCATTTGGTTATTACAGAACATCTAAGGGGGGAAGAGGGTGGGATGGGAGGTGAATGTGTACGCACACACATCTCTGATCACTACAGTACTACTCCCTAGTATTTCCGTGAAACATAGTAGAATGATGCCTTCAAAGCAATGATTTTTTTTGCTTTGGTGGCTTTTTTTGGGGGGTTTTTTTCAGTTTTGACAATGTCATAATGAATTCCCAAGCAGGCCACGAAATGTAGTAATATTTTGAACTGGATGAAGCACACCAATACAATTGACTTGTAGCAATAAATGCACATATATAGCAATGTGTAAGTTCTTACATTGCAGTACTTAACTTCTGGAATGACATACTAAGATTTCCTATGACAAGACTGTAGCTTGGAAATAAAAGGGGATCTTAAGAACTATTGAAAAAGCACGGTTAGAAACAGAGATAAGAGGTCAATGTTCCACTGCTATTTAGAAAGACTAAATTAAAAACTGGGTTTTGTACTCCCATAACTGGATGTTGTTACATGCTTACTACGTCTATGGGCAGGAAACACCAGCTCTTCTTGATTTTAGATGAAAAATCTTTTTAACACAACTTACTCTGAGAAGAGACACTCAGAAAAAGGACTTCTAGGTAGACTGAAAAAAAAATCTCCTTATCAATTTGGAGAACAAGTTAATAAGAGACATTACATGGATATTATATTACTAGTATGAACACCAAACCGGCTTTCACCATGGTAAAGCACAGCTGTACTTCACAGTTTAAACAAACAAGCAAATTCTTCTTCCATGGGTAGAGAGGACTTATCTTCCATAAAACCTACTACTTTGAAAGTGACAGAAGCAACTAACTCCACTAAGACAATAAACATAAGGAACATAAAGCTCAGCAGAAACTTCATCAAAAGCCAGTCTGAATGCACTCATGCTCTCACTTTTACATCTTTGACCAAAACTACTTACAGCCTTCCACTTAATGTATTTCCTTAGTCACTGTAGCATCGCTCTGGGCCAGCAAGTATTAGTATTCAATTCATAGGTAAGGAAAAATGCATTTTCTTCTGTCCTATTTCCTAAGCTATTCAGGAATTCACAAATAACCAAAACTTATCTATACACTACACCAAAACCACTTCCTAACCCATCAGTATGTTTTTATTCACCTGTGCACTCCGCTCAGATGAACGCACAGCAGTTCTTTCTTCTATGCAGCTTTCTCCTTAACCTTTGCTACGGTAAACTGAAGCCACTTAAGTCAGGAGGAAACAGTTTTAACTAGCCTGAAACAGTGGCATTTCTGGCCACAGCAGTCACCTAGGAATCCTCAGAAGGAAATAAGATTAGCAGGTCCAAGATTACCTACCCACCAACAAACTGGCTGGCAATCACGCTAAGTAGTTTGTGAGAGAGATTCTACCCAGCATCACCTTTATCTTATGCACAGTGGACAACAGGCAAACACCTTCTATCCAGATCCTCACCTGTTAAACCTTGACAGAGTAAGGCAATAATAGAAGAGCTGCAAAAATGGGTCAGTGATATGGTAATGCCACCTTACAAACTTTGAAGTGGCAGAAAGAGTGAAGTGCCAGAAAAGAGAAGCAACGTGCACTAGAATATCAGAACGAGTCAGTGTACTCGTCACACCACAGACTACAGCCAGTGACAGAGCCTTGCATCCTCCTATTTGTCACGCTCTTCATTATGTAGAGTAGTGACATTTTGTCAGTTACGTATTTCCACTTACTGTTTATACACACCTAGAAAAAGTATTTGCAAAACACATTAGTTTATCTCCACAAAACAAGTAAAGGGATTTTCTCTTCATACTCACATTTTAAGTGAAATAATTTTAATTTGTCCTGATTTGGTTCATTGATTATGCTCAAAGATAAGGATTTGCTCAAGAAGCACACTGGTTAGAACAGCTCAGTTCTAACCAGCAGAGTCTTTTAAAGTTACAAGTCAGGACAGAAAAGGCACACAAGCTCCTCTCTCTGCTGTCTCTCAATATCATTTTAAAAGAACAAAGGGGACGGTATTTATTTCTATTTAATATTCAGGTAGGGTATTCCAGTCAAAGCTAGCAAATTTCTAAGTCATGATTATCTAGCAGGGAATTATTAAATTTCACCAGCTGGAGATGGGGGAAAGAGGCAGACACAGTAACGACCACACTACCTTACTGTGCCAGAAAACTGGCTTTTCCCCAGCCAGAACTCTAGAATCATGTAATAAAACACGATTATTTTGCAGCTCTGAACTCTTCATTTGCAGTCACGTTGCTAATCTCAGCTACAGTACACTAGACATATGACCACTTTTTCCAAACTTAATAGAAAACATCTCTGTAATTGATTCAGTAGTGTGAAACACAGGAGTCGAGAACAAACAATAGGGGTAGAAACAGCCAATCTCCTCAACTTTTAGAAATTGATTAGCCAAGATAACCACACTTAACAACAACGCCACCATCAAAAAACACTCTCTGCCTTCAAATCAACCTTCACCTGCTTTACATTACTAGAGATCCAACAAACTCTCCTATTAGTATGCAGCATCCACTTCTAATCCATCAAGTTTGGACCTCAATTCTTAACAGAAAATGATTTTTAAGTGTTGAGCAAAAATAATTTAGCAGTTGAAAACAATTTCCTTAAGAAACATCCATAAAATGGTCTCAGTTCCTGTTACCGTTTTTCCCCAAAAAGTAAAGGGCTTTCTAGTCTTCTGCAGATTTTTGTAATTTTCTCCTTAATGTAAAATAAAAGGAAAAACTGAAAAATTTGCACAGCAATTTTCAGTTTCATGAAATAGCCAAGTTCTCAGGTTTTGGGGTTTTTTTCCAGTTTGTAAGTATCTAAGTCTAAGACAACTATGATTTTGTACACGTTTGGAATCGATACATTGTGTTGCAAAAAGGCAATCTACAACAGTTTGGCCTTCCTATACTGTAAGGTCTTCCCAAAGCACAGCAATAAAGTTTTCAGTCACCAGGTATGACAGTACATTCTTTTACAAAAGGCAAGTATGTAGCTGTTTAATTCCTCTGGCTGAAAAACATGCATGCTTTTAGCTGTACCTTTCTCATACATGGTTATGTGCTAAAATCAGTTACATCACACCTACTCCCCTAAAAATGGCAAGCTACCAAGAACCTTCCTGCAGTGGCAACTAAAATCTTAATTTGATTGAGTACCTAAGTCTTTGCAGTCTTCATACACCCACATGAGCAGCTATAGCATGCAATAATAGTTGAACTTTTTTGAGTGCAGATCAAAGACAATCCTTTGCAAAGCTACACTGTACTGTGTTAGTATTTCTTTCACAAGAGGTTCGCGTCATATGGCACAGTATTTTCACCAGATGTAAACAAGCAGATACATACTGATCTTCTGTTCCAAAAAACTTGACAAAGAAGCACTTTTTTCCACGAGGTTTCTTCAGATCTTTAGGTGGATTAACAATCTGAAGGTGATTAGAAGTAAAAATTAAAAAGCACATAATGAAAACCTATAGTCTGTGATTTTACTGTCATACATTACAGCTATGGTAGATTACTTTTTTTAATCTTACTAGGAAGAGAACTTGAATCTATTATAAGTCTTTCAGATAAATACGTAACCCAGGAATTTCCTCAGATATGGGTATCCTGCAGCAGAGTGAGAAAGTACCCAAACTCCACTGATACATCACTACATTCCTAGTGAAGTTTTCTTTTCCTTATCCCCAAAAGGTAAGCTAGCAATCTTTTTTAAACTTTAGAAAGCCAAATGGCATTAATAAAAGTTTGTTTCACTCACGTAGCTTTTAAAATTTACATTTAAAGCTTTGTCTTTACTCCCAAAATAGATTGTTTATAAAGTTTAAAATATTAGTGAAGAGAAAAGCTGTCGTTACACAGGTGACATCTGAAAGACTGTAGAGAAGCCTGGACTTAACTTGATCCAATAACCAGAGTGAAAACAAACGTTTATGTTTGTCAGCCACATTGACAACACTTTTCCTGCCACATGCTGTTACCTCAGCATTCTTAGTCCTCATAATTACACCAAAAATAAAAACAAAGTTCTTTCAGAGAAGTAGAAATAATAAAAATGGCTCATATAATTCAATGGGTTTTTTAAAAATCATTTTGGCCTTTCATCAGGAAAAAACCCAAACAAACAAGAAGAGAAAGTTTAACTACTCCCTACCCCCAGAGTTAATACTCAAAACATAGCTCTAAAAGAGCATCTTGATAAGCCAGACTCTTTATTTCTATTATTTAACACAGTGCATTTAAAGAATTTACTATGGGAGGAAAGAAAGCTGTCTTACAGAAAGTTCACAGTACAGATTTGTTGGGTATGTATTTAAAAAAGAACCAAACAAAAAAATACCAATATTAATCTTTAACTGAAATGCTTTCAGGCAAAGCTTGCTCTGTGCAGAAGAAAAACAGAAAAAACATAACCTGAGAAAGTAACAATAAAAAAAAACACCCACAACAACAAAACCTCACCTTTCCTGGCCATGGAGGATACCGGCCCAGCTTCCCCCTAGAGAAAAAATAAAGCATTAGGCACTAGAACCAGAGAAAAAACAACTATCCCGCATCTACTTTTTTGCATTACATCATATTTTTCATATTAAAAGAGTTACAATTTACAGTCAAAACTTACCATGAAAGGCAAGACACTCAGCTGACACACAAGCATTGTAATGTTAGGCAACTGCACCTAAACTAAGCTTTTAAACAGTCTCCATGAACTCGCTAGACTATCAGAATTTAAGTGAACAGAACAGCAGCAGCATAGCTACTGCCTGGAAGACACAGTGCTACAGTGCTTGTTACTCTTGTAAGACTGGATATTCCCTCACAAAGAGCTGAAAAAAGTATTGATGCGGGCAATCAAACCAAAGTTCAGGTTGGTAACTTATATCCATCTGGACAGAACAGTCTAGTGAGCAGCCATGGACTTCCAGCTCAGAGAGCTGAGATTCTTAGAAGTTCTCACAGGAAAGCATTAATGGCAGGATCCCCTGAACAGGTGTTCCATTATCTCTGTCTTCAGGTGCTTGCCACCACAGTAAGATGTGCTAAATATATAAAAGAGCCATAAGAAAGGCAGAAAAGTTTATTTCCTACACTGCAAATGTTTCCCTTATGAAAATGACACAAACCTATTTCTTCATAGAGGAGGAAGAAAGAAATTAGTCTTAGCCCTCAGCATGGTGGCTTTATCATTATCTTACCCTTGTCACTTATTTGGGCAACAGTACTCTCACAAAACCTTATCAATCATTGTCTTTGCAAGAGACCGGTAAAAAAAAAAAAAAAAAACCAACAAAAACACGTGGAGCCTGCCAGCTCCTGAACCAAAAATTCTCAGCAAGTGGCACTGCAGCCCCTCTTGAGACGGCAATGCTACACAGACGATTCAGTAGCGATGGTCAGGCAGAAACACTGCCAAGAGCTGTAGCCGTGACCATGTCTTGTACTTGATCCTTCCATTCTTATTGTGAACAAAACACACATCAAAGCTGTTCATATGTTACTGTTTTATTGTTATAATTCTTCCACAACAGCTGTAGGAATAGTACTTGCCTAGGTGGTCACGTACAAAACTAAAGCAGGATAATCTGCATTTCAACATTGAGAACAGTGCACTCCCTCAAGAGTGCTAAAAGGAACCAAACTTCACTTTACTATATAAATTAGACTAATTCACAAATTCACAGCCCTGTCAATTTTTCAGATAAGAAACTACAGTTGTCACAGCCTGGCACACGCATTTCTTTTTATCTGGGATATAAATATAAATGCATGCACTTGCGTTTTGGGGATTAGCTATTTCTTGCAAGCCCTCGCAGGTCACCCTAGCCTATCAGGTACAGTAGAGCCCATGCACTTAAAAACCAGTGCTTACAGAGCTCGATGGAATCCCCTCAGTTCTTCTGATCAGGAAATACAAAAATCACAGCACTCTGACTATTCGAGAGTAAAACTGGAGTGACAACAGGAAATGGCTTCTGTGAGCTTCAACAGGGACATCCTAACCTGCAAAAAACCGCTGTTTTCCCAGATTGTTGTGTTGCTTCGTTAAAGCACTGCCAAGAAATGGTATGCCTGCTCTGTCTAAACACCTACTAACTTATTTATGTGCCTTTCCACCTCCCTTGGGAGGAGGCCGCATTTCCAACCGAGCCCCGCGACGACTGCTCCTCTGTCCTGCTCCCATCACCCCCTTCCATCTTACACGGGTTCTTTTCTGCGCCGCCTCCCGTTAGCCTCCGGTGCCGGCCGGTGTGAGAGCCGAGCCGCCCGCCCTCGGCCCGTAGCCTCAGACCGCCTCCCGCCGCCCCTCTCCCCTCCTCACACTGCCCCCGAGGGATGGCGGCGGCGAGACCCGCCGCCCGGCCCGCGGCCCCGTCAAACCGCACCTCGGAGTCCCCCGCGGCCACAGGGTGACAGCGGTCGGCCCAGGCCGCCTCGGCCCGGCCGCGCTCCTCCGGGCCGGGCACAGCCCCTCCGCCTCCCCGCCCGCGCCTCCGCTGCCACAAGCGGAGCCTCAGCCTCGCTCCCTCAGGCACCGCAAGAACTGTCTGCCCTACCGTCCGCCGCCACAGCCAGCCCCGCCGCCGCCGCCCGACCTACACCGCCACTCACCACACCAGGTCTCCGAGCCTCAGACTCACGGCCGCCATCTTACCGACAGAGCCACCAGCCGCACCGCGCAAAGGCCGCTGGGACAGGACGGCACCCGCTGCGGGGGAAGGGAGGGGTGCGACAGCGGGGATTGGGCAGCCCCAGTCACGTGGGCGGGCGGGCCGTCACCGGCCCCGCCCCCGAGGCGTGACTGCGGCTGCGGCGCCGATTGGACGCGCCGTGTCGTGATGACGTTCGGCAGGCGCGGCGCGGGGCGGGGTCTGCCCCGGGCCCCGCCCGCCTCAGGAGCCGGCGGTTGGCGGCGCTGGGCCGAGCGCCGCGGGGGACGCGGCCGTGGCGGTCAGCGGGTCGCTGCTGCTTCGCCAGGCTGCCCCGGCGGCACCCCCGGAGCGAAGGGGTTTGATGGGAGGTGTCGCCTTACGGAGAGCGGACGTACTGCTGTGGCCGCCCGAGGGCGGCTGCTGTCGGCCGCCGCCTCCCGCGCCGGCTGGGCGCCGGGAGGCTCCTGTGGCCCGCGCTCGTGGCTCCCGGTGACCCCCTTAGGCCAGCTCAGGGGTGGCGGGTTTAGAGCCTGGTCTGCGCTCGCGCGGCCGCTGCAGCAGCCGGGGGGGTGCCGTCTGTGCCCGGCTGCCGTAGAGCTGCATGGCTTGTCCCGATGACGCGCTGCGTTTGGTGTTGCCCTGCCTGTCGGCGCGTCCAACTAAGCCAATTTCACAATTTTTCGAGTATCATTGTGTCCTCTTCCACTCTGTGCCCCCACAGAAGCCTGAGCGTAGTCTCCTTAAAGAGCATGAGTTTGATACCTGTGCTGCATGGACCTAGATCAGAACCATCCACTCCGCCCCCTGGAATAAGTGGTCTAATTGCTCTGCTTTTTCTCCCGGATTTGGGTAGATTGAGGTCGAGTCAATTGTATTCTAAATTGGTGTTTGTCAATGTAACCTCCTAGTGTATATCCTCCTTGTTAAAAATCCCCTGTCCTTTTTCAAGAGAGACACACCGTGTTAGGAGAAAATGTCCTGGTTTAAGAGCGTTAGCAAACTTTAAAAATGGGTGTTTTACTTTTTTTGTTGTGTAACACACACCTCCTGCCCCCCACTTTTCGCCCACATGTTGACGTTGGCTGCTGACAAAAGCCAGCCTGTGTGTGCCTGAATGCCTTCGGTAAAGGACTCAACAGCAGTACTAGGATGGATGCCTTTCCTTCAATATAACATACAGGTTTAAAAACAAATAAAACAAAAAACTTTTTTCCTGACAGGTTTAATTTGCCAGTCTGTAGCCAAACGCCAGGGCTAACACAGCCAGACCTGCATCACTCTCTGCCCTGTACACGACACCGCAGGCCAGGAGATGCCCGAGCAGCGGCACCGCTGCCTGCCCGGGTGAGGGGCCGCCTCATGGGACGCTGTGCGCCCCCCACCCCAACCTGAGCCCCGGCTCCTGTGACCTGCCCAAGCGACCACCGCCCACAGTGGTCACAACAGCTGCGTCTGGTTGTGATGGCGGCATCCGGCTCCAAGGTGGTTTTGGGGAGATGGGTAACAACAGCCGCGGGCTGACTAGGGAAATGCAGCCACCTCACCACAGCGCTGCTGCTGTGCTCCACGTGCGAATATGGTCAGTCACCGTACCCCTGCAAGTAGTACACAGCCCAGGAGCTCTCCTGCGGGCCAGGACCTCCCCCAGGCAGGGTTACTGCTGGAGATGCAGAGATGCTGCAACAGATCCTCCACGAGTTGTTTATAGCACGCTGAACTTTGAAATCTTAGATAAGCGAATTAAAGGATGGGTTGTGCCTATAGAATCCTTTGGCTATAAGCCGGTGACCGCGTCTGGGACCAGGACTGGGACTGGGACTGGGACTGGGACTGGGACTGGGACCAGCCGCGCCCCGGCTCCCTTGAGGCGGCGTCCGGGCAGGCAGGGGGTCCTCTGCAGACCTCCGCTCCCTGACAGCTCTGGCCCGGGTCTCCGTGCGGTAACGGCCCCCGCCACGCCCACCGCCGAACGGCTGCTTCGGATCAATAACTAGATCGCGGCTCCTCCCCCAGGAGCCAAGCCCCTTCCGCCGCACCCGGCCCGTCCCCCCGGGCGGCGGGGCCGCGCTCGGGCGTTCCGGGAGCTCGCGCGTTCCGCGGAGAGGGGCGGCTTCCGGGCGGAGCGGCAGCGGCGCGGCCCGTCCCGGTCCCGTCCCGTTGCAGCGCGCGGCCGGCGCCATGGCCCGCAAGAAGCTGCACCGCCCGATCGCCGCCATGGCCAGGAAGATCCGCGAGTACCGGGCGCTGAAGAACCGGCCACGGGACTCGCAGCGCTTCGCCCTGGACTACGAGACGATGCGGCGGCCGCTGACCCAGAAGCGGCTGCCGGTGCGGGCCTGGGAGGACGCGCGGAGCGAGAACCGGCTGCTGGCGCTGCTCTGCCGCCTGCCGCGCTTCGGCGTGGGCCGCACCGTCACCCGCAA
This sequence comes from Numenius arquata, assembly GCF_964106895.1. Lineage (NCBI taxonomy): Eukaryota > Metazoa > Chordata > Aves > Charadriiformes > Scolopacidae > Numenius > Numenius arquata. Next base: position 18,957,798 of record NC_133589.1, on the reverse strand, counting down.
GTCTTGGCTGTGGGCCCACGACGAGCCCTGCTACTGGGTGATCGCCAAGGTGAAGGCGGACTACACGGCCGAGGTAACCCCCGCCCCCGGCGGCCGCCAGCCCCGGCCCTCCCCCCTCCCCTCCTTAGCGGGCCCTTGTTTTTCTTGCAGAACATGGATCACGGAAGAGCCTGGGGGTTCCTGACCTTCAGAGGTGAGGCCGGCTCAGTCCCCGCGCGCGGGGCTCGGGGAGCGCGGCTGCGGGCGGGACCCCCCCGAGATAACGGGGGTGCGGGAGGGCGGCGAGAATACCGCGGCCTTCCCGCCCGGGAAGCGGGCTCCTCTCGGACCTGCTGGTGGGGAAGGACTTTCCCCGTGTTCCAGCTTCAGCGGCCGGGGTCCGGCCCGCGGGGAGCGCCGTGGCCGCCCCGGCTCAGGCCGGGGAGTGGGTGAGGCGAGGGGCTGGCCGGAGAGCTGGAAAGCCAGACGCAGAATGAACACGTGAGGATCTTGCAGGTAAAATCATCGGTAAAACAGGAGCGATGGCAAGTAAAATTCGGTTACTGGGATTTTAAATTAACATTTGGAGTTGAGTGAGTGAACTTCCCTTTTTTAAAGCTGCTTTAAAAGGCTTTATTAGGCACGTGATGGTCACCTGGAGTTTCCGAAACATTTCTCATTCAAAGTTTTTAAAGTTGTTGGGTATTTTTAACATTACATTTCCCAGGGAACTTCAATAAGTTTAGAGAAAAATGACTCTGGTTCCTTAGCCATGGAAACTGAACCAGAGAGAGATGAAGTGACATTTTAAATTAAGAGAATTGGAACTTGCCTGTAGTCCTTTCAGCCTGTTTCTGGTTTGATTTCTGAGGACAGACGTGGGATCCCATAGTACAGCAGGGAATGCACCATCCGAACCTTTGAAAACGTCCTTTACTGTTGCCTGGTGCAGCGCTTTTGGTCCTGGAGAACAGACACTTGCCGCGTTTCTCAGAGGGAGTTTGTTGTCGATAGTGTTGTCCAGTGGTGTTCATCATCTTTTTTCAGGCAAAACCGAAGAAGAAATGAGAGAGATTGACAAAGTCATGTACCATGACTGGCGTATGGTGCCCAAGCACGAGGAGGAGGCCTTCAAGAAATTCACCCCGGTGCCAGAAGAGACCATTCGGTACCTCCCGTACCCGCCCCTGCTCCGAGCCATGATCCTTGCGCAGCGGCAGAAGGAGGGAAAACCCATCACAGAGGAGCCAATGATTGATCTGGAGAAGGTCATGGCCTCTCCCCTTTGGTGTGCAAAGAAATCTGCAGGGACACCAGTATAAAGACTTGTTTTATGTCCTGAGCTTCCCGTGTGCTCTCACTGCGTGTTAAAAGCACGGCATCTTACAGCAGACCCCCGTGTCCACTGTGGTATGATGCATCCAGGTTTCCTACCTTTCTCCCCCGCCCTGTGCAGTGACCTCATCTGAAAGGAAAGCTGTAGATATATTCTTTTTTTTTTTTTTTCCCATAACTGTGGTCTCAGCAGAAGAACCTTCTTGTTACCCTGTACAGTCTCTGAGTGCATAGGTCCTGTCATCCAGCTACAGTTCTTTGGAGCACCATTTCCTCTGTAGCCTAAAAATTAGGTTTTTAAACATTTTTCAGATTGGGTCCTACATAAATCACAGAAAAATGACTGAGAATAGCACATTATTTTACGGAGCTGTGTATGAATGTATCTACTAACGAAAATAAATATTTTCTTATTTCTACAGCACAGTTCTAAGAAAACTTGGTATTATTTTCAGTGTGCGGAGATCATCATGAGGCCCAAGTGCAGAGCCATTAGCTTGCCAAATACAGGCACAGCATCGGATTCCTTTTTACCGCTGCAGAATCATCTGTTACATACGATGGCAGTGAATGCAATGGGAGAAACAGAACATGACTTTAGATCCTAAGCTTATTCACAGATACCCATCTCTTATTCCCAGAGATGGCTGTCAGGAGATAAATAATTTTAATGCTGGTGATGCAAAGTATACAGGATTGGCTCTATTTGAAACCCATCGCGAATTACCTCCTGTTCCAGTGCAGCGTGTTGCCGTGAACATTAAAACATGCAACCCCTTAGTGCGGTTCTTAGCATTTAATTTTCTCTTTTGGTGGCTGTGGATTCTGCTGCTGCGTCGGGAACTGTGGGAAGGTCTGGTCTGGGTGTGGGTGGAGGAGGCACAAGGGCTGTTCTGGTCTGTAACCCTACAGATCAGCTCCCTGCAGAAGCAGTTGTTTAGCTCCCTTGCGCAGTAGGTAGTCAGGAGGTGCTGCTCCATTTGCTGCAGCATCACAAGATCGCAAGTAGCCTGAAGGGATTTACTGAGGGAAAGCAAAAACTGGACTCTGTGCTTTGCCCAGTGCACACGGCAGGCCCGGGGGGAGAGGGGAACATGTGGCTCCAGCCACCAGGAAAAAGGCTGTCATCAGGCAGGAGCAAACGGATTGACATCAGCTGCCTGGCCTTCCTCCCCAGAGGCTCCTGAAGGATTAAGCTGCTATGGGATATAAGGGAAGGCTTTTCTCACAAGTTAAAAGCTGGTCCAGTGACAAAGTGGGAAGGCCGGGAAGAGCTGGGCTCTTGTCCCTCTGTTGTGGCAGGAGCGTAGGAGGCCACGTGCCATGGCTGGCTCACTGGCCTCAGAAGCAATGGGAGAGTCCAGGGGACGGAAAATCCAGAGTGTTGCTTAAGGCACAAACAGTCTGAGGCTGTGACACTTCCCGCTGCAGCTGCTGGAAAAGAGCTGCTCTGGTTTCCACAACCTCTGCTGGGCCGAGCTGGTGCCTCACTGTCCATACCATGATCGAAGTGCTACTGAACCAGCACACAAACCAAGGATGAGTGAGGTGGGACAGAAGGTGTAGATGTGAGTTAGATGGGACAAGCAGAACCATGTAGTCCTCTGTCCTGTGTAGGCAGGAGCTGAACACAGCCTTGGCACGAGCAGCGCCCTCACTGACAGGGCACAGGCCCACAGTCTGACCACAGTGGGCTGAGCCAAGTGCTGGGAACAGGGTCTGTCAACAGGCCCAGACAAGGCAAAAAATAGCCTACAACCAGCGCCCGTCCAGGGAGCCCAGCCAAGAGCAAAAGGAGGTGGAGATAACACACCATAAGGCATAGTATCATACAATAGCTTGAGTGGGAAGGGACCTTTGAAGATCATCTAGTCCAAACCCCCAGGTTCAAGGGGTCTGTCCTGGGTCTGGCAGGGATAGGGTTAATTCTCCCCAGGATCTAGCAGGGACACAGGTATCCCATCCCACGGGAGCCATGCCCAGGGGTAGCCGGAGCTGGCCGGGGAAGGGGAGGGACAGGAAGCCGGGGGGGGGGGGCAGAAGAGGAAGTCATGCCCCGGGGGAGCAGAGCAGTCGGGGGGTGTCCCGGGTACGGTCGGCAAGCGGTGGTATCGTACTCGTGGTTGTATATTCCTCTGTCAGTGTTATTGTTGTTGTTGTTTCTTGCTCCCCTTGCTGTTCTGTTAAATTGCCTTTGTCTCAACCCATGAGTTTTGCCTTTTTTTCTTCCCATTCTCCCCTCCCGGCCGCGCTGGCGGGGGGGCCCGATCTGAGCGAGCGGCTGCCCCCTGGTCCTTTGTTGCCGTCTGAGGCCAAACCACAACAGGGTCCATCTAGCAGCGGCTGGAGACAGGCACAGCTACGGCATAGCTCAGGTTAAGACTGAAGGCCCCAGACGGTACTTAAATGAGGCTCCTGGGCCATGGGTGGAAAGGGCCCATGTATGGCTGGGGGCCCAGGTGGGGCTGATCATGACAATCACAGCCTGCTGGTGACCTCAGAGTCCGAACACCTGGGGGGATGTCCTCACATAGAGCCCTGGGCAACCCAAGAGCATCGTCCGATTGAGAAGGTCCCCTTCTGGAAAGCTGCAAAGCCCTGGTTTGCCATGTGGTGGATTCAATGCCTGGAACATGCTGGGAACTCTGGACTCTCAAACCTGTGCGTTACCCTCCTGGCTTGTTGAACGGTATTGGGGTGCTTGTCTGAAGGATGATGGTAGTGAGCATCTTCCTCAGCCACCTAGGTGGGTGGCCAGACATGGCTGTGCTCCACGCAGTGCCTTGCTCAAGCTGCTCCTGGATGTACTGAAGGGTACAGCCCCCAGGGGGGTGGGACGGGTCCCAGGGCCTGTTCCCAAACATCATTGTTGAGATGCCTCTAGTAACCCAGGAGGCACTGCCTGCTGTACTTCACTCTGGCCTGCACAGGACTGTAGTGCAGGTGGAGTCACAGAGGTGACTCACCTTAGGGACCCCTGCTCAGGGCAGAAGCTGCTCCTGGCATAAGGAGGTGGCTTCCTCACTGTTACTGCTATCTACAGCCCTTGAATTAATGCAGTTCTACAAAGTAAATATGAACGTGTCTAAGTGCTGCTGGCACTAAGAGGAACTCGCTTCCTGCAGTGCTGAATGTCACCAATTCCTATGGGGCTTTGTAAAGCACCATCCTGTATTGACGGGACATTGGCAAACTGAGTGTTGAAAGCTGAGCCTGATGTGTTAACCCTGGCAGCTCAGCTGGAAGGGACACCACTGGACAGCCGCAGCCAGCAGCTGATGATTGTGTTTTCTGCCTTTTATTTCTGATATTGGGAGAAGCTACAGATTGCACTGTGGCTTGCAGGGCCAGCCCCTTCTGCTCCGACCCAGTAAGCAATCCACATCTCATTTCTTGCCACTAAATTATTCAACAGCTAACACTTGAGCTGCCATTCCCACCCTTTAAGTATCCTGCTGTTATTAAAGACTATGCAGAAATCCCAGTGCCTTTATAGGAACACAACACCTTGCACTTGCTGATGTTAACACATTTATTACATACAGAACAGATATGGTTTGTTGTTTGATAGCATAGGGAACAAAGCATGGGGACATATTCATACAGCAGTCTCTTTACAGAATGCCATCTTCAGACCAAATAGCAGAGTTTACAGGCCTTAAGACACTTTTTAAAATCCTTTTGTAACGTACAAGATACTTTACATACATCACAGTGGAGATATGACAGGGAAGTGTGTTGAAGCCAGTCAGTTCTCACCTTGCTGCCCAGCAGTCACCAAGCGCCCACAGGAGCTGACAGCAGAGGCTGGCTCTACTTCGCTGGAGCTGCCCCTCTTGGACATGTGCTTCTCTTGGAGGAAAACACGCACTGAGCTGGAAAGGAACCTGTTGGTAGAGGCCCGAGACTGGTTTCCTTATGTTGCCAGCGTCCGGTGGGTGACAGCAGACCTAATATTGTCACTTCAACTGCTAAAACCAGATACAGAACAAACAGTAAGAGGTAAGAACGTTGCAATTTCTCTGTTTTCCTACGGAAGAGTCGACAGAGCAGCTTACTACAGCTTTTTTTTTTTTTTTCTTTCCTTCAATTAGCCTGAATTATGTCATTTACCTGGCCCTAACAGATGAACCGTTACATGTCTGTGGAGTCTGTGGTCTAAATGTTGATCTTATTAACTTCACTGCACTCTGTGTTGTGATCCAAAGAGCTCTTCCTAGCAGAAAGCATTTTGAGAAAGTGAACGAGAAGCCTGGCATGGTCAGCAGCGCCCCAGTGACAGTCCCTGGTGAAAGGTCTCCCTGCACACAGGTGGTGGCTCCAAGCATCCCTTAGCCAAATGCCAGGCACAGAGCCGGGTGTGCCAGTGGCTGGAGGACACCATCCAGCAAGTTCCCTACCTCGGTAAAGAGGTAAAGAGCAGTGTGGGTGTGTGTGTCACCAGCACTGCTCACAGGCAGCATGGGCACCACTGTGGCTTCGTACTTGGGTGGCTGAGGCCTCTCTTCTCCAGAGATGTCCTCTTGCTCCAGCCTTTTCTGAACTGTGGATCCAAAAAGCATTTCAGTGCTACTGCATTGGCACAGATGCCACATGTTAGAGCTTCCCTGGGAATACTGCATCCCTGCAGCACATACATAGCTTTAGACCACCAACCTTGGGGGCAGCCTGGTCCATGGTGACAAGCACAGGACACAGCTGGGAAGCTCCCAGCTGTCCCCATACTGCCACATTGGCACAAGGACATCCCTGTGAACCCCGGAGTGCTGCACAGCCCAGGGAAGAAACAAGATGACCACCAGGAGCTTCCAAATGCATTGTTAGCAACTGCTATGTACTCTAGTCCTACACATGCAGGAGGGAGTGTTCAAAGGAAACAGAACCTGTCCTTGTGGAGACAGGACTGTTTCCACGGTCAGAAAGGGAGGACAAACCATTGCTTCTACATCTGGAGCTGCCGTGTGCTGCATCTGGAGCTCAGAACCACTCTCCCTGGCCCCATTTTTGGCTGCTTCTCTTGTAAGCAGGACACGCATTTGCAATCCCCCAGCACTGCTTACACAAGAAGGACTGTCAGAATTTCTCTTGGGGGTTGTCAATTCTTTTCAGGAGTGAGAAATTTCCAGCTTTTCAAACTGCTTAGTAACAAAGTCAGTGCTTACAATGTTGGGTAAAAGAGGCTGGGCGATCTGGCCTCAATTCCTTTTTCTGTGTGACCTTAGGCGAGACACAGCCTTTCTGTTCCTTGACTGCACCTGCAGAGTCTTTCCTAACCGACAGCCACAGTGTGAAGGAAAACAGCTATCTCTTCCCATCAGTTCCCAGGATGAGGACACAACCTTATGAGTCAAGGTAATCTCAGTGTGTTAATGTAGAATTCACAGCAGACCAACATCATCTGCCCTCACCTGTATTCTGAAAGCCAAGAAATGCTATGCAGAGATAGCTTTCTCCTGAACCTTTCAGAATGAACTCAAGAGTTCTTTTCTGCCTGGCATTTTTAGAAAGGGGAGTTAAAGTATTTCTGCCTTTTCTGCTCTTAAAAAAATAAAGTTCCAGTAGCCCTTTGCTACCACAGTTTCCAAAGGCCCTGTGGCCTCCACGATCAAACACCTGTCTCCCATCTGAGGCTACCAAACAATCCTCTCTGGACACACACAGTCATCTAGCACACAACTGCTGAGACAACAGCAGCAGAGGAGGGAGACTTTCCATCTCCAAGTACGGAGGATGTGATCCCCACAGTAATGGCACTGCTGCCTTCTCCAACCAAAGAGTAGAAGTGCTGCCTAAACCCTGACACTCCTTTCTATTGAGGGTTTGTTGGACCTGGCTGCTCTCAGTTGTGCGACATTATTCTGTGCTTAAGGGTGGATAAGGAGGAGAGTCCACTGGTGAACTAGAAAGGACTTCTGCTAGGGTGCTGCAGAAGTTGTGATTCACCACCACTGCTTTGGCAGGGGATGCCAGGGGGACGTACTTCTTCTCATGCAGGTGGGAGTGAGGCAACCTGCCAGAGAACCTGAGCCACCACCCATCCAGCTGCCAGCTCCCGAGCATTGGGCAAAGGCTTTACACAGTTCGAGCTCCAAACTTCATTGATGCACTGCCATTTCTCTCCTTGTAGATGCCAGCTCCAGAGCAGAACAATAATCCAACCACGCAGAAAGTGCACGGGCCCAAGATGAAAGCTGCGAGTTCAGAGGTTAGAAGGGAGTCACAGTCTGAGGCAGGAGCCATTGCAGTTGTCTGGGGTCGGTTTCCAGCAGTAGGTATAATGCAGGCATTCTGTATGTACATTTTGGCATTCAGGTGGAAGGAGGGACACTTACATTGGTGGGAAAGGAGAAATTCTCACTCCGGGATATATGATACCTGCCACACAATAATGTGGCTCCTTTCAGCCTTGGAAAGTACTGGCTTCACCTGGGTGGCGTCTCCTGCATTCTCCTCTGTCTCATCATCTTCTCCATCCCCTGAAGAGAGAAAACAGAGTGAAAAAGGCAAGAAAAAAAATCCCAAATTGCACTGCTCTGGAGTACTTCCAAAGAGGCCAATATCCCTGCTACAGCCTTGGCAGTCTGACAACAGACAGCAAGAGCTGAGACCCTCCTTTATGTCTGGAGAACATTTATAGCAATATGGTGCTTTTTTGAAGCAGGACTGTATGGATGGAACCAACCATCTCCAGCAGTAAGGAAAACCACCCGTCCTTTCGGGGAAGCCAGTGTTTACAACACAGAGCGCTCTTGAGCACCATGGGTGACCACAGTGGGGCAGCAATGTTTGCAGCCAGTGGCACAGATGGTTTTATTCTTTCCAGGGCCATTAACGCAGACTTCGTGGCACTGCAGGCACAGGCATAGGCAGGGTTTGGCAGCCTTGTACTATGCAAGGAAAATGCTTGCTATCTGCCCTCACGGCTAGAGGCAGGGGAAACAGAGAGCACTGCTTTTCAGATTTCACTCCCCACAGCAGTGATCCCTCTCTCCACGACCATGGCCCTGCACTCTGACCCAGTGCCTCCCACCACAGGCACTCACCGATCCGGAAATCAATGTACCCTTCTCCTCCGCTCAGCACCAGGACGTTCTTCAGCTTCTGCCCCTCGGTCTCTGTGGGTGCTGTGCTGGGGTTCTCTGAAGGGCTGTCCAACACACTCCCGTTCAGGGTTGCTAGGACATTGCCTGGGGAGGACAGAGGTGCTGTCAGTGCCTCTGCTCAGCCCCCATGCAGTTAACACAGACACACAGACAGACACACACACACACACAACTGGGCAGGCCAATTCCTTCCGCTGATGAAATCTGGAAGTCACTGCAGTTTAAACTACTGAAGTCTGAGCTACAGTGACCTGCAAGCACTAGAAATGGCATGGACAGCCATCTGCTGCAGATCAGCTCAAGCTCCTCCTGCAGAATGGACAGCGGGATAAGACCCTCACAAGGAAGGGCTGTGCTCATCCTTACCAGGTACAGAGACAAAGAACTTGACAGCATCACGGTGGCCGTGGAAACAGAGCTGTGCCTGAGCCATGGAGCAGTAGGGAATGAAACTGCTGGCAGATTTGTCATTGTTGTCATCACCGTACACGTGGATGACCCCGCCAGAGCGGCTGCCCTCTCCAGAGGTTGGTGAGGTCTTGTTGGCTGGGGACAGGGAGGAGGAATATCGTCAGTGATAGCTTAGAGTCCTATTTACAAAAGGGACTTAATCAAAGAGAAAACTAATGATCCACAAAGGAAAACCTTTAAAGGTATAGGTCTCTTTAAAGGTCTCATGTAAAGGATGTGATGGAGGACATCACACTGGACTATACACTCCCTCTCGCTTAGGCTGGTAGCAATCTACTCGTGATAACAAACTAAATTTTCTCATCAAATCTAGTATTTGGCTACTAATGAGGCACACATCCCTGGAGGTGCTGGGCAAGAGTGAGCCTAGGGGAAACTAGACAAGGTCTCTGATGTGTCCAGTGAAGGCCTCTTCACCAGCAGCAATCCTGAAACCACCTGCTGTCCTAAGATCAACCTTGGTCTTTTGTACCTGGCAGGGTGTGCAAAGGTGCCCACTCTACCCATGAGACATGAAGGGCACCTAGAGGAGAATTACTGCTATTTTCTGGATTGGTGAAATTGCTCAGTTTCCAAGTCAAGTCCTTTGCTCATGCCAAGCCGTGAGCACACAGGCTGCTGAAAGCAGTCTCTGGGTCTGGTGAAGGCCTCTCAGCCCAGTAAATGTCACAGCAGTGTAGTGAAGTTCCTCTTTAGTCCTTGATTTAGCCATGACACCAGAAGATCAGCTACTCAAATAATGAACATCTGGAAGATGTTCACCATCCATAGCTTCCAAGGATTTCAGGGTGGACTCAGGGGTCAGCATCCTTCATGTCCAGGCTCTGAGAATGTGAATGCTTTCACTCACCAAGGAAGAGAGACCAGTGCTCAGAGCTCAGGATGGAAGATGCTTTCCTTCCACATGCACCCACATCAATGGTTGCAGAAACAGTACTAAAATCAGAAGGCTTTCACTTTCTGTGAGAGAACTTGATTGCTTCCTTAATTGTCTGTAGTTCTGTGTTTTGGCTTGGGCTGGATTTCAATTATTAAGTCACTTGGACAAAGGAGACTTTTATCTATCAGGCTCAAGCCAGGATGGTGAGACAAGCGCGAATATTTTGAGGGAAGAATGAGAATTGCTGTGTGCAGGGGGAAGATCCCCACGATGAAGGTTCTCTGTACCTCTGTGCTTTGGTTTGCTATGGCAGTTACAACTGGATGAGCTCATCCGATTGACAAGACAGGGCTGGTACTAGCATTTCTTGCTCGGTATCTGGCTTCTTACTGCAACCAATACCAGATGCTTTAAAAGGAGGAGATACATCTTGATAATGCTTCTGGACAGTGACAGAAATGTCTTGCAATGAGAAAAAAATACTCCTTTCTGACCCTGGAAATGCTAAGGTAAGCATAAATTTGAACTCAGACCCTGCCTTAACTGGCACAAAACCAAACAATTCTTAGTGTTTATCAAAGTCCCCTCTGGTTAAAAGTCTTGGTTGATTACTTGCAGCTGGCAGGTACCACAGCACCTACTACATTTGGCCTGGAACTGATGAGAGAAGGTTCCTTGGAATACCAAGGATATCCAAGGAAGACCTTGGAAAACCAGTCTATACCTGCTTCCTGGGACTCTCTGAAGGAATGAAGCTTCACAATCACCATCTCAAACCTGGCCTACCACAATAAGGGAACTACTGATGAATAATAAAGTACTCTTGACATAAAAAAAAAGCCCAGAGGGATGGCTGATGAGATGGATGAAAATGTTTTTAGCCATGAGAAATGAGGATATTTACATTACTGTCTCTGGTCGCTTTTCTCAGATGCAACTTAAAATGAAAGAGTGATGAGGAACAATGGATGGAGAGAGCTGAATGGCAGGATGGAAGGGTGGGAAAGCGACTGCAAAGGTGAACGGGTGCAGAAGGATTGAAGCTGAAGGAAGGAGGCAATGGACTTACCCCGGAGCCCAAGGAGTTGGCCTCGGTGGAGGACTACAGCTAGGCACAGGCAAGGAGTGGGAACACAGAGGGGCACGGGAAGAGACAGGCAGGATGGGAAAAAAAAAAAAAAGGTGATTACTGGGAGAAAATTGAGGGAGCAACAGAAACGTATAAAATCTAGAGAAACTGCAACAGGAGCTACAGGCTTGAATCACTTTATACCAACACCGCTCTTGCTCACTTTGCTCTTATCTTACAAGTACAAATGTAATATCTGAGATGGGAGAGGGACCATGGTCACAAGGATCCATTGCTAAACTTTCTAGTGAGACCTCATTGCTTACCACGTTTTACAAAAATACCAAAAGATAGTGCAGGTGGTTTACAGCAGGGAACAAGCTTAACTCAGAATTAGGACAGTAGCACCAAGAAGGAATGGGCATCAAAACAGGGATTCAGAAATGAGACCGAGAATGCAGTGCGCAAAGACAACTGTGTCACTGGCTTCCTGGAGTCAGCCCTGGGCACATCCAGCTCCACTAGTCTTAGAGGAGACCATCTCAGCCCTGACTTCCAGGAGGATTACAACAGGTTTGCTCCTCTGATACAAGAGCCATTTGCTTCTCGATTTCCTGCTAGCAGTGGTGAGAAAATGTAAATTTGGCTGCTTCCTGTTGAAAGCAAGTGTAATCAGCCTCAAATCCTACTCCCCCATTATAATCTGGAACACACCTGCAAAATTAGATGCTTACTAGCAGATACAGAACAGGATTACTAAGAGCTTTGACTGAGCTTCTAGCTCCAGAGATGCACCTATTAACTACTACTGCTGGGTTTTCTCACCAGGTTGGATTTGGCGTAGGATACTGATTTCTACTTGACTGATATAGCTGAGCCCTAATTTGAGTAAATGAAGCTTTTCTAAGGTCAGTGTCTGGAAAATACTGTTACTGAGACATTTAGATGTCTATGCCAAACCAAAATTTCCAGAGAGATCTTCCTGGTGACTTCTCATCCCATGGTCTCTTTTTGGAGACTTACTACAATTCCCAAAGCTTTGTTTCTCCTGCTTTCCAGTAGCTACAGAATCAGTTCACATCAGTCTGCTCTGTCAAGGTCATGCTCAAAAAAAGAAGACTCTACAGATGGTAGAGATGTCATTGGTCCCCCAAGAAGGAAATGGCTTCAGCTGAACTGAAAGGGGCAGAAGCAAATATCTATAAACAGGTTAAATCCCTTCAACTGAACACTTAATTCCTTAATAAGGAAGAGTTAAACCAAGTTCAGGGTTGCTCATACTCAGGGCTCCCCTCTCTGAACACTGCTATGATCAAAGATGTGTCAGGTTCAGAGTAAAAATGTCTGGAAAGCATTAGCCTGCCAGAGCCATCTGCCATGCTACACAAATGACATGCAAAAGGGAGGTACACAGAAGTATCTCCAATAAATGTCACTTACTCTCAGTCAATGGAATGGAGATGACAACACCATTCCCTGTCCCTACCCAGAGGCGGTTGCCAGCGATGAGCAGGGCTGTAATCCGCACGAATGAGAAGCCCAGCTTTCCAGTGCCTAGTAAGAATGCATAAGAATTGGAGAGTCAGTTATGACTTCGGGCAAGGTCTGCTAATGAATTTTTATTTCCCTCTGATCTCAGGAAGCAACAGACCATTTACTGACAGTCCCTACTGCCTCACCTAGCATCTTGCTGACATAAGGCTCAATGTCGACATCTTGCAGATGTTGATGGCTGTGGGCATGGTAAAGCCTCAGAGTGGAGTCCAAGCGGATAGAAACCCATACTCCATCTCCAATCCATGCCAGCTGTCGCACCTGACTCTCCCGCCGAGGGTGGGCGTCAAAGGATTTCTGAAATGCCAAATAGGTGGACCAAGGTGAGTTCACAAAAGGTTTGCAATTATCTACACACATACTCCATTTTCCTCAACTGACATCACTTGCTTGGGTTTCAAAGCTCTTGCAGAAAATATGTTAATGCTAGCTGACCTCAGAAGTTCACTATGGTATACAGAAAAACCCTTGCTTGAAATAATGAGTTGTATAGCTGCTCTGCAAAGTTTACAGTCTTTGCAGACCACTTCAAGAGCAAGAACATTTAGAAACCAAGAGTTTCAATGTGCTTGGTAGAAAAAGAAAACACATAACTCCAGCATAAATTCCAAAGATCAAACTGTGTTGGCTCACTGATGTGAATGTCAGATTCAGCACTTCTCCCTTTGATTAGAATTATTCCAAGCACTGTTAAATTGGTTTGTACCAACACTGCTCTACTGAATTTCAACCAAAAGGCTCTAAACGTCATTTTATTAGACAAGTGGGATCACTGGGGCTTGCTAACACTTCCTTTGTGCCACATTGCCTACAGATGGAGAAGTCTTAGACCATATATGAAGGGTAGCTGTAAAGCACATACATACATTTGTACAGTTCCTGGCCTCACAGACTCACTAGTAAAGGCATAGAAAGTGCTCAGTTTAGACTTATCTAAAGATTTAACCTCTGCAAAGGGAGGAAGGAATAAATACTCCCCTGGCAGAGTGAGTCATAACATGAGCCAAATTGACAGTTTGGGTCCTACAGCCAGCAATGACAATACAAAGGTTCTGCATTTCCATACACTGCAGCAGAAAGTTATAAGATTAAGTACACCACAAACATGTGCATGCATACACACACATGTGCTCTCTTACCTCAATCTGCATTGTCTTAGGCTGGATAACATGGATTTTGTTCTTGTAGCCACACCAGACTCTATCATACACAACAGCCATGCAGCGGATGGAATGGTGAGTGTGACCGAGGTCCATTAGATGGTAATTACTGAGATCCCACTGACCATCTAAGGTGAAAAACAAGTGTGGAAAGATGCATCTCCTTCACCACACGTCAGTATACAATAAAATCACCTACTTTTCCATGTATATCTAGGTATATAAGCTTAGCTAATACTCAAATGCTCATTTTGTTTACATCTGGGAACTTCCCATGAACCCCTAGTACAGGCACAACCTTATACTTACAAAACGCATGACAATAACGTTTAGTTTGGTGGGCTGCAAGCTCTCCAAATCAGGCTAATTTAAACATCCTTTTATTGTAATGAAGTGAACAGGCTTCTCTAACAAGTGCAACAAAAATAGCAGGGGAAGAAGACTAAGAAGACTATGAGGAAACTTAAAAGGAAATGGACCTTGTGGTGAGGCTCCTTCATATCACAGACGGACAACATAATTTCCCCAAAGTGTCAAACACAGGATGAGGAATCAACCTCCCTTCTCTCATGCCTATTTTCAAACTAACCAGGCAGATACTGTGTCCGTCACAGACAAGTGGCCTCTATGTCATGAAGCTTTATCCTATTTCCGATGGGAACAATTTTTATGTGTCAATGGTCAGGCTTGAACTCATGACAAAGGCTGAATCAAAATTTAGATTGCACAAACCCAGAATTCTCTGTATTTCAGCTTGCTGGATAAACTGCTACTCAAAGAATAACTAAGTTCTTAATATGCAAACATTAGTCAGAGTCAGCATGTGCTTTCAGGTATGAACATAGCTCAGGAACTGCTCAAGTCACAGGGAAACAAAACCTACAATAGTGAAGAGGATAAGAAACACAGAATTCAAAAAATATCTTGAAGTGACAAGATTAAGGTATGTCAGATTACTCAGATATCTCTTTTTTGCAACAAGAAAAACTGACCAAGTGCAATGCAAAGGCACCATTTGTTTGAGATTTCCAGACTTGCAGAGAATCCCAGCTCTGCCTGCTGTGTATGGAGTGATCAATTCCACTACCTATACTGGGTCCAGCTTCTCTGGGAAGCAGCAGGCCTATTTGCAACTGCACAGATAATCTGCTTGGGTACAGCCTGAGCTGTGCATTCCCTGTTACAGTTGATTTGTGAACGCACAGGAACACCAGTATGGCCCAAACGCATTAAATTTAACAAGCATGCCTCAAACAACTGTGTATGTATTCCTAAAAGTGTTGCATTTACTCCACATGTGCTACAGAGAACATACACACACACATGGTTTTGTTCAGAAAAGCTCAGGAAATGGTGTTAAAGTATGCCTTAGATGTTTTAGGATAAGGATTACATGTGTATTAATAGCTATATGCATTTTAACCATATGTTTGTGCTCTGGCAAGCCAGCACCTTTCCTTCTTGACCCAGAATAACGTTTAATCCATTGCTATACTTTCAGCCACGTTTGGTTTTCTCTTATTACATTGATTCTTACCTTCTCCCCGGTGGAATATGGCTAGTGTTCCATCTGCCAGAGCAACAAGCACCCTCCCTTTCACATGCCTGAAATCACAGAA
Source organism: Numenius arquata (assembly GCF_964106895.1). Lineage (NCBI taxonomy): Eukaryota > Metazoa > Chordata > Aves > Charadriiformes > Scolopacidae > Numenius > Numenius arquata. The sequence continues at coordinate 18,942,628 of NC_133589.1, read as the reverse complement.
AAGCAAATACTTTTAAAAGTCTGTAGAAAGAATGGACTAACAAATCCTTTATGCCATCCACACACACCATCTTTATGTTCTCTCTACAATTCCCATTCAATTTAGCGCTTGCAGGAACATACCGCAAGGGCCGAGGGTCACACCTTTTACCTTCGTTGCAGTAAGATCATCCATATATTTCTTATTGAGGTTAACTTCTCCTTCACACTATAAACTCCACCAATTTCAACAAATTTCACATAATTTACACCCCAGTGAAATTTTGCCTTTCTCCTCCCTGTTATTTCCTCCTGATACTGCTAATCTCATTTAGTACCTTCTTCACTGAATTGGGTCAGGTCTGCATTTGACTAGGAATACAGCTCAGTATGAGGCTTTCCAATACCCAAAACCTTGGGAAACCTTCCTCATAAAACAAGGCACTTAGAAGAGCAAAGGAAAAGATGACTGACAAAGAGCTGCCACCCCCGTTTAAATATCACTTAGGAACTGAACCTTCTCTTTCAGCGTCCCTTGGCATGCACACTTACACTAGACTCAGTACAGAGTCCTTCAGCTTTATCGAGTGCAGACACTTCTTCCAGTTGGATACAGCCGAGTGCACATAAAGCCTGTGAGAAAGGAAAAACAGGGAAGGTTAGCAACAAGGCCCCACACCTTCGGCCTGACTAGGCTCGAGTCTTTTCTTCTAGTAGGAAAGGTGGAGGTTAGGTAAGTGAGGTTGAAGCCCTCTGCCTATGATGAGCTGAGGGCTCAGAACAACAACAAACAATGAAAATCTACTCCAGAAACAAGAAGTGAACTAAAGGTGTGTGGACATGAAAAGCGGAGCCCAGAGAACGGAGGTGACAGGGAAATCTGCCAGCCCAAGGGGAACCTACCAGCCGTTCTGTGCTCCCAGCCACATGGTGGGGGCAGCACTGGTGCAAGTCCCAGCGGCATCCCCATTCAGCTCCTGATCTGCCAGTGTTGTGCTCGACTCTGTCTTCAGCTGCCCATTCTCCCTGAAGAGGCAAAAGAACGCTGTTAGAGACTTTAGTAGCAGCAACGCACAGAATGCTCATCTACGCTCACAGTCTGGCATTCACAAGCAGACAAGGGCCCTTGTATACACAATCACTTTCTTCTCAGTGTTTTTTAATTGCTTGATTCCTGAATCTGCAAAACTTCCTTTTTTCCCCACCAATACAAATAGCAAGTACTTCAAATTTATAGAACTTAACTTAGTGTTTGGCAGTACTATTACATAAACAATATTTTCTCTGTTCATTTCCAATTTCTGCAGAAACAACTTAGAACAACTTGGTAATTTAGTAACAATTTCTATCCAAGACTTCCACCTTGCTCCTCAGGCCATCACAACAGACTCATTTGTCTTAAGAATTTTTGGGTGATGAATATGCTTTCTCCATTATCTTTACAGCACGTTAGAGGTACTACTAGAATAAATCAATCACCATTTTTACACATGAATTAATAAGCTCCTTCAGTAAGAACATTAAGTGTACGTGTACTTTGGAAGATCTGTCTTAACAGCAGGTTTCAATTCATACTGAGAGATCAAATACTTGCACTTAAACAGCGGACAGAGTCTGCTGCAGGCTGAACTATGTTTATTTTCATTTCCTTTCTTTCTCTCCCTGTCATCCCACCTGTAATACTATTTGGGCACAAAACTGTTTGACAGTTTTGGTTTTGGGCACAAAAAAAGTTTGACACTTTATCAGACTATCAGGCTGGTTCTCATATCAAAAAGCCTATGAAAACAGAGCTTATAAATAACTGAACTGGCACTTTGGCCCTAGACTGCCTACCCATTCTGTGTAAAAGGTGCGGGTGCAGGGACTGGATCTGTGAACACGTGCTCCGTGAGTGGCCCAGGTCGGGCCTGAGCAGGCTCTGCCTCGCTTGTACTGTTCTCAGGTACCTCCGTAGCTTCTGTTGCCTCCTCAGTAGACTGGGACTGGTTGATCTTCCCATTGCAGACAGCAGCCACCTCACCTAAAAGACAAAAAACAGTGTGAGGTGTACTGGAGCTGGTAAGTCAGCGATACAGAAATCAGGCTGTCAATTTTTTAATTTATCTTTCCTTGCCAAATTCAATCAAGCCCTGAGCCTGCACCACAGCAGCTCACCCAGTGTTTTCTGCTTGGATGGGGAACAGAGGCTATTTTAAAGTATGCACAATCTGTGACTAGCAAAACATCAGCAGTTCTCCAGGGCTGCACGCTGCAGTATGGAGTCAGCAAGGGCACCATTATGGTTTTCATATGGGCTTAATTGACTTCACAAGAAGGCATTGTTCAGAAAAGAAAGCAATGAGAACAGAAGCAACTGTAGCAGGGCAAACATTACCTGTCCAAAATACTCTGCTATATGACCCCTGCAACCAGGCTGCAGGATGTGGATCTCTCAGAGAGAAAAGAAGGGCTCTAAAGAGAAATGTACCAAAAGGGCCTTTGGTCTTCCTGTACCACATTAAGAAACTTCTTGAGGCTTCTGAAGTTGTTAACTCAGGGACACGAGGATGCAGCTGTAAGATGGTAAGCTCATATGGTACTAGCTATAATTGAACTACCATTAAGTTTTATGTCCCAAAACTCACTCTGTCCCTTGTCCAGCACAGGTGTGTCACCACGTGAGGAACAGTTGCTTCGTGGCACATTGCATCGGGTCGCACAGCCCACCAGAGTGATTCCTGCCAAGACACCATCTGTTCCAGATGACTCTTCAGGATTTATATCTCCCTCCAGAAAGATCTCGCCTGGAGGATAATCACTCTCACTGGCCGCTGAAGGGCAAAGAACAGATTCTACCATAAATTTAGATGTCACCACAAATTTAAATGTAGCAGTACTCCTGAGGTAACCATATCAGGGTTCACTACCCTGGGGAGGAACCACAGCACCAGTCAACATCATGGCCAATCCCCTCATCCCTAGCACCAACATCCAGGCCAGCTACTGAGCCCTCCCAAACCTGGGCAAGGCTCACTCTTGCTCCCAGAACCATCCTTTATGTCGCAAAGGAACAACTTACTAAATGTTCAACAGTGAGGGATATCTCCACAGAAAGGTCCTACAAGAAAGCCAGATCTGAGTTATGGTTTTGAGGGACAATTCCAGAATGCAGCAGGGTCCAAGGATTAGTTCTGAAGTGAGGACACTACATTTATCACTCCTCAGTGGAGCAGGTGACCCTGTGCAGATCACAGCCAGTGCCTGGGCCCCACTTACCAGGGATGCTGGAGATGCAGAGCACATGAGCATTGCAGACAGTGAACTGGTCCACCACTGTGCCAGGCTGATTGGCATCAATAATTACAACTTTACTTGTGGACAGCGTACTAGTGAGTATCCAGACACGACTGGAGGTGGCATCCATTTCATGAAGCTCCTTTGCCTTCAGAAGAGTGAACACATGGGCAGAATCAGAGCTCCTCTCAGATCAGACTGAGCGTATTAGTGCGTGGCAACATTTACACATGCAAATCACAGAATCACAGAATGATATGGGGTTGGAAGGGACCTCTGGAGATCATCCAGTCCAACCTCCTGCCAAAGCATGTCCACCCAGAGCAGGTTGCACAGGAACGTGTCCAGGCACGTTTTGAATGTCTCCAGAGAAGGAGACTCCACCACCTCTCTGGGCAGCCTATTCCAGGGCTCTGACACCCTCAAAGTGAAGAAGTTCCTCCTCATGTTTAGGTGGAACTTCTTATGTTCAAGTTTGTGCCCTTTTCCTCTTGTCCTGTCTCTGGGCACCACTGAAAAAAGACTTCATCTTGACACCCACCCTTTAAGTATTTATAGGCGTTGATCAGATTCCCCCCTCAGTCTTCCCTTCTCCAGACTAAGGAGACCCAAGTCCCTCAGCCTTTCCTTATAAGAGAGATGCTCCAGTCCCCTAATCATCTTTGTAGTCCTCTGCTGTACCCTCTCCAGCAGTTGCCTGTCCTTCTTGAACTGGGGAGCCCAGAACTGCACACAGTACTCCAGGTGGGGCCTCCCCAGGGCAGAGCAGAGGGGCAGGATGTCCTCCCTTGACCTGATGGTCACACTCTTCCTGATGCACCCCAGGATGCCATTGGCCTTCTTGGCCACAATACCACAATGCTGGCTTCAAAAAACCAAGCATCTTCCTAGCTGATGCAAATAAACAATATGAGCTATGCAAATTTCATTCACGTTGCCGCACTAGTGTCTGGAACACTGGCCAAAGAGCCTATCTGGCTCCTTAGGGCAAGAGGAGCTTGGCCACTCATTTCTCTTCTGAGATGTCTGACTAATGTATCAGTGAACGTTCACTTTAGACAATACCATGGAGCTGGGGTGCACTCAACCTTGACCGGCTTAAGCAAGCTGGTCTCAGAAGACTACAGGGCATCAGTGTAAGACAGCTGTGGAAAACAACCCCACGAACCAGAAAGGATAAAGCGTTGTATTATTATCTGCAAACTATAGCTTGGTTCTTAACAAAAAAGCCACTTAAGACTACTGAAAAACAGAGCTGGAATAAACCTTCTGAACCAAGTGTACTCATGGACTCTGCTATGTCTATGTTCTTTTTAACGAAGGTTTGCCTGGTTTTTTGTCTTTTAATTCACAATGACGGGGACTCCATAATCTTCCTACCAACCTCACCAGGCAAAGTAATTTATTACACTTATTAGTACAAATTTTTTCAAAATTCTGAACGTTTCAAAAGCAGAAGTTGGAAAATTTTATCCTGAATGGTTTATCCGAAATCACACAGAAAAGTTACTGAAGAGCCAAACCACCACAACACTGCCCCACAAGATGATGTCTCAGAAGTACAAGCTAGAGCACGATACAGCACAGTACAGAGTTATTGAGAGAGGGGTCATGTCAGGGATGGAATGAGAAAAAACACTGGAGGGAAGAAAAAAAAAATCAATTTTCTTTTCTGACCTTCTTCTTTTCAGGAGATGTATGATTACTTTTGTTGTTCTCGCCTTCCACTTCCCTATCACAGGTGAGGGGATCACGTCCAGGATCCAACTTCTGCCCATTCCCAGGCTCCTGCTCCAAAGGTCTCCATCCCATGAGATTGACTCCAGCTGCACACCATAGCTAAGTAACAGAAACAGGAATCTTAAACTAAGAATTCTGGAGGCTCCAAGGTCTCTTTCAATTCAGGCACCTTTGTAGAGAACTGTGGACACATGTCAAACACCTGAAATATTTAGTTCTTTATTTCTACTAGATGACATAGTCAGATTTGATGTAGGTAAGGTAAAGGTTCTCTGTAACCTAGCAGAAACTCACTGTTTTTTTTAACAGATGTGACTAACAGATTTAAAGAAAATAAAAATAATAAATCAGATGCATAACTGAAAACAGGCTTCGGAAATGTCCTCAGTTCTTCTGACTCTGGGGTTCCTAAATCATGGTAGCAAAGCAAGCAGGACACGGCAGATGTTACTAGCTCAGGGTACAATAAGCATGAGTGCTTAACTAAAATCAACAGTGACTGCTTGGCTGAGGATACACATTCAGTGCACTCCTGTTCCTCGTCCCCCTCCCACCCCTTGCACTCTTCTGCTTCCTCACACACTCCTCTGCCAAAAAAAATCCGTGTTTGTCTGATCTTAGAAAGCTATGTAAAGAACAAAGACAATAAAAAGTGAAGGAAAAAAAAATCTGCTGGTTTAGTTCTCTACGTAACAAGTGTAGGGTGAAAGAAGCACACTGCACATCTTCTGAAATCAGATTTAGCTAACCTCCTATGAGCTATTTCCGGATAGATTTTTTAGGATTTTTTAGGATTTTAGAATATTGGGAACAGGACTACAGAAACAAATACTGGATTTATCCAAAATGATAAAGGAAAGATGCTGAACAGAATACTATTCAAAGAGCACACCAATATTCTAGAAAGAACCAACAGCATAAGAGTTTTCCTACAACTTAACATCAGAATGACATCTAAAAATCACCTCTGAATGAAGTTAATGACAAACTGCCTATTTCAAAACAACTAGTTATATCAGATAAAAGTGCTACCTGGAGAGAGATGACCATCTATTCTCAACCGCAATTCTACTCAAAATATTCCAGTATTGATAGATACAGGTTCACAAAAATTTGTTCTAAATAATTTTGGCCTGTTACCAGTGAATCCCAGTCAACAGTGGAATCTAAAAAAAGAGCAATGAAATGCATTTTTACTTTCACCCGCTTGTTTTCATGAATTTTTATATTGTTTTGTATTATGCTCTAAGGACTCTTAGCAAAGGCCTTATAAGCATAAAATGTTGCTGATATTATTTAAGAGTTCTGTCAAAAAAGCGTAAAATGTAAGACAGAAGCATGGGACTTGGCAACCAGAATCAGCTGAGAATTATGTCCTTACAGAAAGAGGTACTTTTCCCTACATACACTGGAAACCGCCATTCAAAAAAGGAAGCGGAAGCTAGAACTTGGAATATACAATGTAAAAAAAATATATATTGTTTTAAAAATTGCACGGTTAGCAACCAAAATTCGTTGCTTATTCCATGGCCCCTTTCTGGACTGGAATGGTATGCAGAGACAATGTACCTTCATGGTTGGGTCCTTCTCTACTAGTGGGCGACAATATACAGGCACGGGGACATTTTTCATGCGGGTGTCTTCCTGACCACCATTGGGACTCAGCTGTGGGGGAAGAGAAGACGAAAAAGACAGTACAAGGCTGTAAACACCAGGCTATGGTAAGAGACATGTAACCAATATGGTAGAACCAAACCTACTGGCCTCAGAAATGGGTGCTGCTGAGGCTTCATCTCACATCTTGTATGAAACAGAGTTCTTACAGGGATGGGAGCAGCCTACCCAAGAGACTGCCTCTCTCACCATGATACTGTGCCCCATGTATGGTCAACAGAAGCTATACTGCTATGTCAGCTGCACTGCTGATGGAGAAAGAGTTAACGGATTCTCCATCAGAACACTGGCATTCCCTTCCATCATGGCCTGAAACTTATCCACTTTCAAGCCACACTGCGAGACTCCTTCCTTTCAGGTGGTATTTGACAAGTTAAATGAGTCATAGGCCAACAAGTGAGGCTGATGACATTTGATTTTGCGTTACTGCTGGATTCAAGTGGGAGCAAAAAGCCCTGCATTTGGTTTTTATACTAATGATTGGTAAAGTTCTCTAGAGTATAAATGAAATATCTAATGTTCAAGTCCAATTATAATAACAAAGAAAATAAAAACTAGTACTGGACTCTGGAGAAAGAATTTTAATTATTTCTGGTTTAGGCTAGGTTCCTTCAGCACATTCATGCAGAGCAATGCCCCCTACATTAGGTGGAGATGATACAGAAAAGATTAATTTGATCTGTGTCTACAAGTACCATACATATAAAACATGCATACGATACCTCAAAATTACATATTTAAGGCCTAAGGCTAAGGTTACCAGTGGGAGAGTTAGGTCTTAGCTGGTTTCACTTTGAGGGATGATGTTCCCGGAGAGTGGTCCCTACCTGCTTGTACTTGGCAGGGAGGCTCCAGCCGCAGGCCTGCAACCGCCCATCATCATTCCGCACATGCTCCCGGACCTGGCGGTACTGCTCCCGTTTCTGCTCGCGACGTGCTGAGGACGTACAATCACTGGGGAGAGAAGCAGCAGTATTACTTCTCAATCTATGGTTAAAAACAGAAGCTGAAGGTTAAGGGAGTGTTGCCATAGCAGGGGGAGGAAACACAAAGCAAACCAAATCCACTTTTGAAAACAGATGCAGGAAATCAGAGAAAGAAAAACTCTGTTAAGAAGCAGACATAGGCAACTCTAATCTCTAACTCCCTGTGATCTGAGCGACGTGGCAGGCCAAATCATTGTCATCTCCACTTCAGTGCTCCAAGAGCCCTTCAGAAACAGGGTATCAACCTTCCATAAGACCTATGAATCTATGAGACTACACCAATTTTTGCTTAGCTGTTATAATTTACTGATCTAATGTCTCGATCAGGAAGACATTTTGAGTTCTTCCCCTCTTCATTATAGTCAACTATTTATCTTTCCATTTTAAAGCTTTCTCTGCTGATAAGGAAAATATGCACTAACTGCTGATGAAACTGCTGGTTTCAACAGAACAACTCCAGCTTTGCACTGGCAAAGGTTAAAAGAAAAATTGATCTGTGAGCTCTTAAAATATGTTTTAATATAAACAAATGCTGTTTGAATATCAGTTCCAGCTCTCAATAGGTTTTAAAGTATAATTCCAAGGTACAAACAACATCAGCAAAAAAATCCAAAACAAAATCCCCTACACACACACACACACTGACATATATACTTAGAATAAAAACAACCCCCTGCTAAAACGGAACACTTCCTTGCACATGCTTCCTCCCCTGGGGAGAAGATGAGAGAACTGTTTCTGACAGTGGGTAGTCACGCTGTTTAATGCACTGCTGAAAAGCACTCAGACACCAAACAATGACTATTGTAATCAGATAAAAAGAACAGAATAAAGGCCATGGGTATCTATGAAATACAAATTTACCCTTCTAAAGACAATCTCCCTTCTCCTGATCTAGCGCCTTTCCAACAAATCCTTCTTATTGCAGAAGTTATAATACCTTACCATCACATTCCCCTGTCCTTCCACAATAACATACCAAAACCATGAAACCGTACAACCTTGTAATGATAGAACACCACATGCATTTTGAAATCAAGTAAAGCACAGGAGAGTTTCCTCCCTTCATGTCAGAGACATAAAGAATAGAGTCACAACACTTCGGGGCTCTTTTTTAGCATGTTTAAGATTAAAACCAAATATTGTAACCTAAATGTGCTGTTGAGAGAACTTTTCTCTTCACCTAAACTCCTTGTCAACAGGGTTGGGCAAGACACTCTATCCCACTGTCCCAAGGCTGCCTTCATGCTCTACCACAAAAGCCCTACTTCATTCTATCAAGCAGTCGGCAAATACGAGTGCAGAACTAGGGCTGAGGCCAACTCAAGCCTACAGCATTCCCTGCTGAGATGAACCATCACGGCCTAGAAAGCCACAGCAGCAATGTGTTTGGGAGGACAAAATTTGCTGAGCCCATCCACTTGGTAACTGATAAGTGAAAGATCACAGAGATAAACCACAAGGACAGAAACGTATTAGCACCACATAGACTTTTTTTAAAGCAGAAAATAGCTTGTTTAAGAAAAGCTGCTATTTGCAAGTGCTGTAGGGGGACCTGGCTTGGCACACAGCACATGACTCACTCCTCAGGGAAGAACTCCAAAGTGCGGCTGCCGGAGGAGATCTGGCACATGGTGTGACTGCGACGCTGGCTGAACCCGGCTGTTGTTGGAGACTTGTAGTGGATGTTCACCGATGGGTAGGTCCTCTTTGCTGGTGGGGGACTCGAGGAAGAGCTAAACAGACGGCTGAAGCTAGGGACAGAAAAAAAGCCAACAAATATGAGAAAAGGTGCATGGGGAGACAACGCACCACAGATTCACAACAGGGGAAGCAAGAGGTACGCAATCAGGGGCTGTAAGCCTTTGATGAAATCTGCCCTATTTCAAACATAAAGCTAATTCCTCAGTTTATATGACATAAGGTGCTTTTAGCTTCCAGAAACAGATACCTCTGAAAACAGCCCTTTATTAAAACTGATTATGAGTGTATGTATGTTTCAAGTCAAGGGTACTCGTGATCTTTTTCAGCTTGTAAAACAAAACCAATGCGGATGTTCAGATCTGATTTCAATTTCACTAGGGACAAAGAAAGCTCTTGAAGGCAAAAGGGTTCAGCTAACAACACTTTCAGTTGACCTTTCATTAATGTCAGAGTCTATTAAATTGCTCCCTAAAGTAGAAATGGCAATGCTTCCCCTTTTCTTAATCTTATACAAACCACCGAGGAACTTACAACTGCCAAATGGTGGATTTCTTTTTCTCCTGGACGGATGGGTGCTCACGGGAAGCTCTAAGGAAAAAGACAGAAGCAGCAAGTTAATTTCAGCAGTTTCTGCCAACCATCAAGTTAATTTTAGCAGTTTTTGCCAAACAGCAGGCCATTTCCATCAAGGAAGCCATGTCAAAATTCAGAATTCATTCTAACATGTTCCAAAACACAACAGAGGAAGTGACATGCACTGGTCTTTAATGTAAGTACACCCAACCACTTCATGTTTCCATGTTGACATGAAGTGCAAGTAAGTGTGTTCAATCTGAAGTGTTATCAACTCCCTGCAACGTTATTGCCACAACACTAGTCTGGTAACTACAAAGCCCAGCATTATATTCACTTCAACCATAGCCTTTAGAACTCAGTAATTAGAAGCAACCCTCTTCCTACAGCTCCTCCTAGCTTAATCAGCACACAAGAAACAAGTGAGAAAAACAACTGCCCAGTGTCTCCAAATAATGATGGCAAATCGAGATTTGCAGCCCAAGTTCAGGAATAAGAGAGAAAGAATTAGGTATTAGAAAAGAAGCATCTACAGTTTGGAAAATTTTCAGCACTTCTCAACCTGTATCTTCGTAGGGGTTCGATTGACCACAAGGCCAAACATGGCAAGGTTCTGTCCTAAATAGGAATGTTCACCAACATCCAGTCTCACCTGATCATTTCTGTCCACCTGACAGCCTCCTGGAGCTCCATCAGCCTCTCTTTGTATTGATTGCGCTCCATCAGAACCCGGGCCATTTCCACGCGGGTGAAGCGGCGGCGCTGAGCTATGGGAATGTTGTCCTGCAGAGGGGAGGAGCACTGCTTCAGCCAACAAAAGATGGAAGGGGATTGATGTTAGTACAGGGCAAGTCAGGAGACAGAAAGACATGTTTGTTAGTTCTGCTCCTGTTCTGTTTGATTACCCCCTGACTTCTGCATATGAGGTGTTAATTCTAGACAAGTGAGCTCCAAACTATGGCCCACGGACCTCTGGGGTGTTCTGCAAACCCACGGGAATTACAATTAGAATCACCACCACATTGAAAGTCCCACCCAGGGACTATTGCCAGCAAGGTGCTTTGATAGTCTGAAAGAAATTATGAGAGTTAACAGTGGTCTGTTGGCCCAGAGGTTTGGAAACCGAAGTTTTAGTTCATTAGCAAATCCAGTCACATCAGCAGGGAGCACCACATAATGCCATCCGTCCCCTCAAGAGGACTAGGCAGCAGGCATTCTGAGTACACACTGGTAAAGGTGTAGACCACAAGACACTGAAGACCTTTTCCTCTTTGGTGACACAACTTGGCCTTCCAATGAGGGCACACGCGACTTTGGGTTAGGAGGCAACAGGAATGAGATTCTGTTTGTCTCTTCTGAGGAGTGGAAAATGAGAACACGGCTAAGCTGGGAAAATATCTGCCCCAAAAGAAATAACGCTAGGAAGTGGCACCAGGTTGTGCCTAGACAAATTCCCAAGCTCAGCCCGGCTGGTGAGTACTGCTGAAAGCTGGAATAGCACAAAGTAACCAAGTACCTCTCCAGCCTCTCTGGACTTGGAATAAACCTCTATGACCAGTCCAAACAAGATGTGTATAATTGAAAAGGAATTTGACAACCTTTTTTTTTTTAATTTAAAAAAACAGACCTCCTGTCAATTCAGCTTAAAAGGAATTCAGTCCTCTTCAGCATTTCACAACCACAACTTGAAAATTTTCCTATTTAACTAAATTCTCAACAGACCAAGTTCACCCCAGTTAAGTCGAGAGAATTAGGCTAGAACTGAACCTGCCCCAATACCTTTACAAAGTAAGAACAGAGCAATATTGAAAAGAATTGTATCATCTAATTCCCTGTCTAACCAGAGTGACATTTACAAGGAAAATCTCTGTTACCGCTTTGCCTTTTTTTTTTGGCTACACTTTGAAGAGCTGTCATAGAACAGCAGTACCCTGTAACAGCCAGTCCTGGCTTATGTGAAAGAAATAACGAGAAAAACAATGCCGCAAGATTGAGATTACAGAACTAATAAAAGGCAGTTACTGCTGCAAAACTGTCTGTATAACCTGGATTTCACCATACATTGTCTTCACGGCTTACAGCTTCACTGCCAATGCAGAGACAAGCTCTTCTGGAGAAGCCTGACTATCAGAAAGTGCTAGGTGCTACATTAACTGTTGGGCTTGATGATCTTAAAGGTCTCTTACAACCAAAACAATTCTATGATTCTACAAGACCACGAGAGAAGCCACACTACACATTAGACTGTAACTCAAAATTAGGGAGAACTAGATAAGAAGGGAAGGTCCTGAGCAGGGTACTGACTGTTCTGCATAAACCACCTTGTGCATGGTACTGCCACTGTGTCGGCTGCTCATCTTTGCCAAACTGTGGTTTGAAAGTCCTACGAAGAGGTAATCTCACAGTGTCTGTCCCTTAGCAACGCTCATCAACAACAACCTGCAGTTCACCAGCTTTGCCGTCATTGTTAACAAAGGCAGATCAATCTGCATCTCAGGACTCATACATATGAAGTAATATAAAGTAAGTATATAAACCCCCTTTCCCCGCAGGCATTTTAGTAATGTAATATACCAATTCTGTACAGAGATAGCTGCTTACATCCTCCACCTCCTCTTTGGGTTCTCGTCGAGCAACAATCACTTCAGATTTCACTCTAGGAAACAGGAAGAAAAGCATCAAACCAGAAAGTGATACCATGGCTGGCCCTGAGGTCTTCTGGGAGGAGAATCATCTATGGGAAGGTCTGGCTGCATGCATCACACGGAAATGTTTTCAAACTGCACACTAAGTGTTCAGAGTATGAGATGCTTCTCTGGTATTTTTCCCTCTCTCTGGTAGCATGTTACTCTCAACAGCTTCACTGACATCACTCCATTTCTTTGGAACATTTGATGTAAACACCAAAATACTGACCACTGGCACAGTCCAGCCAATTTCTATTTCAGAGCAATAATCTATGTTCAAACATTTGATGAGATCTTAACCATGGGAAAACTGCCATTATCAGTAACGAAAATGCTGGCTTAAGTTGTTCTTCTGGGCTGCTTCTGTTTTCAACGCAGTGAAAAAAGGAAGGACAGATTGTCATAATGGTAAAGAAGAGAACACCAAATCTGTGCTAATAACATACTTGAAGTATTTAACTGAGTGCTTTTAATTTCTTTAAACTCCATACCAAGGTGCAGTCATGCAGTCTGATTTGAATTACATGCACTTTTATTAACAGCAAAGACACTGCGGAAAAAAATGCTGTCTCCGTCTCCTAAAAAGGCACACTTGCCAGTTAAAAGTCCATGTCCCCACTGCATAATATATTCTATATATTAGAGATATTATAGATATTATGAGAGATTCCAAAGGTATTTTAAAAAATAGACCTATTTCAATTGCTTGTGAGACTACTTTTATTTCAGACATTGTGAACAAAGAGACCAGTCTGTGTTATTCTTGCTGACGCTGTGCTCAGATTACAAGAGGCAACCTTCCAGATTCCAGCTGCAAAATAAACACTGTCCTCTGAATTGAGATAACACAGTGCAATGTGCAGCTAGTCCAAATGTAATTATGTTGCTTTGAGCCCCGTGGGGCATCTTTAGTTTTATGGATATGAAATCACACAGGCTTTGCTAGGCGTTCAGGCTTCAGTTTCTCTAGTTTGAGTGGAAAATAGGAAGTGGAATTTCTCCAAATGCTACCTGCATAGGACTTTAAAATCTCTTCAGCCTCTTCTTCTCATTCTTAACATGAACAATTAACAATAACATGAAACAATTAACAATACTGGCATTCAAATATTGTTTGTGGGAATCTGTATTAGCTCTTTCCTTAAATGAATGGGCATTCATTTCTCTCAGAGCTGTCTTGGGTGCTGCAAGGATCAAATTTTTGAGTTTCCTTCAAAACTATTGGTTCTGAAATTCTACACACACACCCTTTTTTTTTTTAAATTGCAAATTGAAACTCTGAATGCTTCACTCCAGAGAGCCTGGATTTACAGTGGCTGCTACAGAAACTTAGTCCTGGGGAAGAAAATTCTATTGGTTTTCTAAGGTTCAATAATCCATTTCAATCCAATAAATCAATGTGACACTAAAAATATCTCAGCCACCTACCATCAGCCTTGAAGTGCTGTGTATAAGGTACCTTTAAGCTCCAATGCTAACCTCCACAAGGGAAATAGAGTAACATGAACAGAGGAGGTGGGTTTATCTCTCCCAGGGAGTCCTTCCAGCTCCCTGGGGCAAGGTGTAAACCACTCACCTTTTCAGCTCCTCCTCCAGCTCCTTGACTCTGGTCTCCATTTTGGCTTTGGCCTGCTTAGTTGCTTCAAGCTCCCCCTTCAGCACTTCTTGCTCTCCAGACAGCTGGTCCACCTTGGCAATCAAATCATTCTTCACAACGTTCAAAGCATTTCTTAAAGGTGTGAAAGGGACAATAAGCAAAAATGCCCCAAACCATCAGCTGTCCATAAGAGAGACCTAAAACTAAAGTCACAGGCACTACAAGGAGAGTTCAAACGAGTGTACTTAAAACAATTCAGTCCAGCTATAACTCATGGAAAAATAGATTTTGGCAAGGAGTTGCAGAAGAACACAGAAATCACCATAATTGGCCAGGATGAGGTTTGTCCGGTACTGTATTCTGACTGACAGACCAACATCTCCTTAAGAAGATGACAGAACCCTGCAAGCAGTGTAGGGTAACCTATCACCTGCACAAGGTTCACATCTATTTTTAACAGAATGAAGATCTGAAACACACTCTTCAGAACTGCTGTTATCTGTAACTGTGGATAATTGTGGATGATAGTGATATAAATAAGTATTTCAAATCATCTCCAAAATATCTGAAAATCTTTAAAATCAGCAGCTTCCTATCATTATAAGTTCTCCAACTCTCCCTTGGGAGTACTTTGCCTTCCTCTTCCTGGCTGCTTAGCTTTAGTATCTGGTATCTCAGCCTTTCTCAAAAAATAAGTCCATTACATTGTCTGCTTCTCCTTTACCGACTATTAAATCTTTGAAAACTCTCCTCAATACGAAGAAAATTTTCTTTCCAAATAGGAAAAGTTGTAGATAAAAACTTAGAGACAGCAATATCCTCACAGAGACTCAGACCAACATCTAGATTCCCACTGAAGTTAACTGATTGCCATTGACTTCAGCTGGGATCAGATCCTACCAGCACATGCCCAGAGACTTTACCCAAGTGCCTGCAGAAAGGAAACAGTTAAGAAAGTCGCTCAGAAGAGCAATTCCTCCTCTACAATTGAAGGAAGAACAAGTATTCAAGCCAATTTGTTAGATAAATGAGCAAGCCCCCGTGAGGCAGTTCCGGCCAAGACCTACTTCAAGACGACATCTTCTTTACAAATAGGCAGGCAGTTCAGAGAACACAACAGTTCCTTACTTGGTCTCCAGAAGCTGCGAGTTCTCCAACAGTAGATTCCCCACTTCTTTGCCCATTCCTGAAAAGAAAGGCCAAGCAGTTTTCACCTGCTCTCCTTGAAATATGAAGCTTGTATGGCACTGCCTGACTCATGCTTGAGGAACAGAAATCACTTTTGTTAGGCTTCCCTAGGCTTCTGTGTCCTGCTGTGGAGAGTGGAGTACCTCTTGCTGAAAGACCATGCAGCACAAGCAAAGACACCCATGTGTCCTTCTCTAAAGAGCCCAAATGTAGACCTAGCTGCTTATCCCAACTTTCACAGACTCCCTTGAGAGGGACGGAGAGGAGAGCTTCACTAGCACCAGTTAGGGGAAGTCAAGTCAGTAACTCCTGGTTCAGCCATGAGATATTGCAACCATTTTTTATCATCACTCGTACAGAAAGAGGGTAGAAGTTAATGGGTTTTTCACGGAGGACAGCAGAACACTGTCCAAATTGCTGGCCAGATCTGCACATCAGCGATTTTCTTATCTTTCTCAGTACAGATTTAGGATCATAGCTGTGACCAGTTTCATGCACGTGAAAGGCTTCCCGTTATCAGCCTTCCACCAGAGCAATTTTAACAGGACTTTGGATTGCCCATTGCTCTGTCTACCTTTAATAGTTTCTCATAGATATTTCAAATCTGAAGTCTCAGTCCCATCACTTAAGACCCACCCTCAAGAAAACATCTACATTGGACAGACTGCACTTGCACTTGGGCATCAACATATGATGACTTCAATATGCAGATTGGGTTGCAAGCACTTTGGAAAATCTGGGACTAAGAGTGAAGGCAAATTCAGTACTTCATAAAACCATACAAAAAGGAATTTAGGGACCAAAAGCACATCTGAATTGTTTACAGGGACTTGCTGGCTCCCAGGGTCAGCTTCTATCTTACAGTGAGGAAGAGAGGCCACCTGAGAACTAAAGGCAAAGAGACCCCTCCCTGTCAGGGGACAGTGCTTAGGTTTGCAGCTCACTTCTCACTGCAGGTCCCAGAGCACGAAGAAGTCTCACAACCACCAGTGGATGTGCTGAAGTGATCCTTGTCCTGCCCTCTGAACTACCTCTTCCTTTACAGCAAAGACATCAACAGTTTTTCATGATCCATTATTTGCTCATTAATTTTTGCAATAAAATAAAAACAACACAAACTTAAAGCAAATGGAAGTTAGAGAAACATGGTATCGTACAAGTGAGAACACATCACAACACTCCAATATACAGATCCTCTTCCCACAGTTAAATGGGATGAATTTATGATGGCTAAAGCAAATTCCCAGCAAGAATGAGTAAGAAGCAGCATTTTCAAATAACTTTTGAAAAATCAGTAGACAGATAATTAATCACTTTGATGTTTCAGGCAATGTGTTCTTTGGATACTGTGTCAAAAAATACTGCAAATCACAAAAAAGTGACAGACACTAACTGCAGTGTAAACTGAAGTGTATTTTTGGTTTGGCAAAAAGAATGACTTATAGCTCTTTTTTTTTTGTTGCATGCCATATGTTGATCAGAAGACCAAGAAGTCATCTGTTTTAAATTATGTTCTTGTTTCTTTCTAGTGATTCTACAAATGATCAAATAAATATTTAGCTAGTAAGACAATAAAATGGCACAAGGACATTAAAGGTGCTGAGGCACATCAAGGGAAAGAGTTCATTCTCCGTTTTTTTGGGACTAAATCTTTTTCCTTCCAATTCCTGAGTCATCTATCCCTCTCTGCGGCCGTTTTGGGGAGAGAAAGGAACTCTGGTGAAGAGGGTGAGCTATCATGAGAGAGCTAAAAGCCACACAGCATCCCAGTCATCAGTATCTTCACCTTACTTGCGTGTGATATAGTCACAGCCCAATGCTTTAACCAGCGAGAGGTCTGAAGGGCTAGTCTTGCAATAAAGAAATGGATGAAGCCATCCCAGAGCCATAGAATGGGCTCTATGAGATAACCTTACGCAAGCTGTAATGGAAAAGCCCTGCTCATGGGAAAAAAACCAAAACTGTGGAGTGACTAAAAGGAGATCTCTTCACTCTTTTGCAGCATGAAGTAAAGGGAAGAGAGGTCTGGGCAGAGCCATTTCTAACAGAGCCCAGCCTACACTGTCCACCTCCTATAGCCAGGCAGATAGTGTGAAGCATCAAAGTGGATAATCAACTACAAGAAAGAGAGGAGAATCCCCAAACCACCACTACTGACCAGCTGCGTCCTGCTTCTTGGAGAGGTGATATCACCATCACAAAAAACAAACCAAGATAATGCAAGACACATGGAGGGATGTTGAGTGAATGGAAGAAATTTAGAAAAAATGCACATTAAAAAAAAAGAAAAAAAAAAAAAAAAAGAGAAAAGGCCTTCGCCTTACCAAAGAAATCATCCCGTACTATGAGAGCCATCCCATACGAGAAAGGGAACAGAAAGAGATGGGGACAAAGGGGAAGAAAGGAAGAGAAAAAAAGCAGCCATTAAGTACCAGTCTGTAAATAGCAAACAGAGCAGCTCATCAGCACGTGTACATCTGTGTGCAGTGCCAGTGTATGTGATGCCCAGCAGTAACTCATCTACACCTTGTTCTGCTGCTGCCTGGCCTAATGGGGATTTACACCTGACATGTCAGGACAAGCTCATCTGTTTCTTCCATCTTCATAATTTCACCTGGACTCCACATCTTTGGGTTTCTCATCCCCAACAAAGGTAGTTCAACAAACATTATGAGTAGGGTGAGGGAAGGACAAGGGCAGGAGGAAAAACAAAAGTGGGGGTGGATATCAAAGCTCCCGTCTGGCCTTTTTGCACAGGCCTAAATTCATCTCCGCACTGCAACAAACTCCAACTCAGCTTCAGAGGGAGATTTTCTGCGAAAGGACCACAAAGAAGTGACTTACAGTAAAACCAGTTTGAAGTAAAAGAAAGGATGATGCCATCCCTTTCTTTTGTAGCCTCACAGAACCAACACCAAGAGGCGCCAGGCAAAGGAACGTGACAGAGCTCATCACCACACAGCACTGCACTGTCGCCTCTGCCTAAGTCACCTGCCTTTACTACAGGGAAAATTTCATCCAATTTGCACTGAAATCAAGGGAGATCCCCTTGACTTCATCTGAAATTGCATCAGGGCCCCATTTTATGGAAAGGTGCAAACAGAGTGTGGCCCTAAGGCAATGAGTCTCCTTCACCAAAACAAAAGACAGAGGTATTACTTAAACTCCTGCCAGAAAGGCAAAGAGTCCACAAGAGAGGACAGAGGCTTTGCCACTCTAATCCACCAAGAAAGTGTCATGAATGTCACTACAACCATTCCAGAAGAGGGCCTGTATGCATCAACTAACCCACAGTGGCAGATGGAGGGATTCCTCACAACGTGGTTTGCTGAGAGGATAGTGGGAACCTAAGGCAGCCCTGTGCCCACCCGAGCTCTGCTCCAAGCACAGCACCCGGCCTGACAGGAAAAAAAGCACTTTGAGCCACAAGACCTCGAGTGACAGGCCAGTGTAACACAGTAGAGCAAACCTGCAGAAAGCCACACAAGAAAAGCTTCTTGAAACGCAGCAGGCGTGTGAGCACAGAGTGGGGATGTCCCGCTGCCCAGGGACCCACCGGTGCAAGGCAACCAAGCGAGGCGAAGGTGGGAGAAGTCTGCAAAGCCAACTGTGTTTGGACAAGAGCAGGGGAGTATCACACGTGTATACCACGTCACTCGACCTCAACCAGGAAAAAAGAAACAACAAAGGAAACTGAGCAGAGGAGATACACACCTGAGAACTCCCCTATGGGCCATGTCCAGCGAAGCACAGAGAGACAAGGGAAAAAAGGAAGTGAAAAAAGGATCAATCAGTGACTGAAACCAACAAAATAAAAATTTTGTTAAAAAAAAAAATTAACAATGATTCAGCCATTTCAATGTCAAAAGGCATGAAATAGTAAGGACAGGACCTGCCATGACTGTAGATGGCATGACTCTACATACAGGACATAAAAAAAAAAATCAAGGGAAGGTAACCCGAGGTACAACTGCAACCACATGCCTCAGCTACCTCCAGTTTTCCAGACATGAATCTCAGGCAATTGTATCTTTCTGGACTGGATAAACCTTTTTTTTCTCTTTATTTAGTCATGTACAACTAAATGCAGAAAAGCTAGTTCCCACTACCTTCTAATTTTCCCTTGCCTCGTAATTTTAGCAACTAGATATTCTGATAATAAATGTGCTCTTCAATGACACTTTAGCTTGCAAAAGACAATTAGTTGCATTTGAAAACCTTTTTTCTTTTTCTTTTCAGTGCAGTGTTGGTACTCAAGTTTGATAATTGTATTTCAACTTCCATACAAAAAAATATACATAAACTTACCGCTAATACAGCTGAATTTCTGTCTTCACCACCCTGTTATTTGAAGGGAGGTTTTAATCTCCAAAACACAGTTGGGATCCTAAAACTGAAAGGAAGGAACCTGCCCATACTGCACAATCAAACGGCCAGTGCTCCTTCACGTCCAGAAGCTGCTGGGACAGGGAAGAGCAGGAACAGGGAGATGGGAGAAGGGGGAGCCTACCCAGGATCAGGAGGTAAGGTAAGGGCCTGTGATTAACAAGTGAATATGCAGGAAAACAGCCAACTAGTGTTCCTAAGGCTGTAGTGAGAAAAAAGGGAATTTGGTCTACAGTTACCACTAGGAAGTAGTTGTTCTCATTCCACGTTTTTCTCCAGAATACTTCCTATATAAACTCATATATGTAAAGCAGTATTAGAGGCAGGAGGGGAAACCCACATGTTTTATTTATTATTTTATATTCAAAAATTGCAATGAAGATTGCCAATTTTGTGCCAAGAGATGCTGGCTGCCTTTCAGATATCCAGGAGGGATGAGTGAAATTCTCCATTCAAGAAACAGACTTGCCTTCTAGCAACTCCTCAAGGGTAATTTCTGTAAGATCCTTCTATTTTAAAGTCCTCTTTTAGTGAGATTTCTCTTTCTTTAAGAAACTGAGACCAAAAGGAGAGAATATTCTTTGAAGACATTGTCAAGTTTTGACAGAGACTAGAGGAAGTATTCAAATTTCATTTAGGTGGGGTAAACTTCATTAATTCAAACTTCATTAATTCTTTTGATTTACAGAGAGAAGTGAGCTCCAAATATGACCCAGAAAGAGAAGAATCCTTTTGGCTTGTGGATCTCGTTTCTTACATCACGTCCATAAAGCTCTTCCTCTGTGGCTCTTCAAAGGTACAGCACAAAGAGAGAACAATTTATCTAACAAAGAAGTCAAAACTTTGAACAATGTTGACAGATGTGTCAGTACTAAGATCTAGCCTTTTGCTTCCACCTTTACCCGATTTTATTAGTGCTTTCTAATGCGCAATGACAAAAAAAAATAGAAAAGAATTCATTTCACTTCCTGGTCAGAGACATGACCTCTAAGATCTCGTTCTGCCTTCCTCCCTGTGTACAATCCTGGCAACACGTGTGTTCATTTTAAAGAACACTTTTATGTAGACAGAGTCAGTAGCCAGAACTCAACAAAAGGATTAATCAGAATAACATTTTTCACAGCAAATTCAGAGAATTACCTGACTTTATCACAGCCCATCACCCAGGTTTGAAAAGGAACCAGGAGAAAGAAGCCTCCCTATTCTGCTAGCCTGCCACATGATCGCCTGCAAGAGTTTTGCTGCTCTGCTCAAATCAGAAAATTGTCCCAGCACAGAAATGTACTTTTTGTAAGCCACACTTACATGGGCACTGTTCAACAAAGTCTCTATATGTTTTTATCATGAGTGGTAACTGCCAAACAACAGGTGTCTCACAACTCAAAATCAATCACTGGTCTTTGGGCAGCCTTATTACTGGAAGAGGTGAAGCACCTTTGACTTTAACTGAAACTGTGGTGATCAACCTTGGAAAGTTTGGGCAACCAAAATCTTTGGCCCTTTGAAAACAACAGTCTGCATTTCTCACTGATGACTGGGTCAGACTACAGGGTAATCCAAAGGGGAAATGGACTCCCGGAAGTCAGGCTTCCAGAAGTGTGAAACAGCTTGTCCAAAGCAGTTCATACACCGAGAAAATACTTTTCCAGAATAGTAACTCTTAGAAGCTGACAATCCCTGATGCCCCAGACCCTCTGGGGAGAGAAGGAAAGCAGCAGTCGGCACAGTGATTAGTGGAAGATAGCCATATAACCTCTCCTAGATATACACTCTCCTAGTTAAGGAAGCACCTGAGGACCAAGATAAAATAGATGGGCAATGGCAAGATTGTCAGTGTTTTTAATGCTTTGATTCTGCTAGGAAGAGAGTTCCCAATAACATATTGGGGCTGGCTAACCAAAATTCATTCCAGAGTAGGTAGGTGAAGCTTTAACTGTCACATGTAGATCCTGCTGTCACCTTCAATTTTAAGGAGTCGTCCCAGCCCTTTCTGCAATGACTGCTAACATCCAGATGATTCTCAAACCTGGAAATCTTGTTTTTCCTTCTAAATTCTTAATTTTGTAAGTATCTGCACATGTTGGCTCCAATTCCAGGCAGAGAAAGGCTGTGCTTTGATCTTGATTCTTCTGTAGATTTTTTTCTTCTGGCAATCTTGAGTTGGAGGTGAAACAGTAGATGTTTTAACACTTCAAGCAATGGTCATCAATCCACGCATGAGAGCATTCTGACATGTTGCAGGGCTAGCACCATGCTTCTAAAAAAAAAAACCAGCCTAAAAAGTGAACTACTACCTTTCTTAGACTGACTATAAAAGAGTAGAGGCTGCAATACAGACCATAATATTTCCATATAATTTAAACTTCAAAAACTTAACAAAATTAGTTACTTTCTTGCAAATTTCAAACAAACCTTTTATCCCAAGTGCAATTACTAGTGTGTAAAACTACTAGGGGGGAAACTTGAGGGAGGAAGCAGAAGGACCAAGTTTTGTCTTTGAACTGTTTGTGTGGGAGAATCCTATAAAAAGTAACTTATGCACATAAAGACAACCCAAATAAAAGTTACCCAACAGTTTAAGTTATTTTCTAAGTAAGCATTGCTGTACTGCAGGTACATATTTCAGTCACATAATGTCTCAATTTCCATGCTATTTTTTAAAAGCCAAACACCCAAATTCTTGGGAAAAAAAAAAAGATAATTTAAGTGCTTCTAGAAGTTTAATATAGTTGCCATTGTACCAGAGAAAACAGAATGGTTCTAAACAAGTTTTTACCTAGCAGATCTGCTCCTTCATCAACATCCCCGATAACTTCGGACCCTGCTGTAGAAAGTTCATGATACAGAGAGTCTGTGTTGATGCCAAATGCTTTGTTCACAATCCCCTGTGTTGGGCTGTTGTTGGAATAAAAAAAAAAAAAAAAAAAAAAGAAGAAAAAAACCCACTGTTGTTACTTGCAACATTTAAGCTAGAACATTTCTCCCTGAAATAGTGAGCATCCCAGACTATTGTGATCAAAACCCTTAGAGCACATTCTACCTGTTCACCATGGGTTGATTCAGGGAACGTACTGAGTAAAGAAAAAAGCATATTTTATTCCCCATACCAATGACAAATACCTATCATGCACAGCCTCAAAGCTCACCCAGCCCACTTCATTTTAAATCAGAATAGTTAATGACTATTCAATATTTGATAGAAAAATTTCAACTTGCAGAAGCTCTCGGCTCTGAGTTTTCAGACTCTGCAAGGATTAATCACGGAATTGTCAGAGTTGGAAGGGACCTCTAGAGATCATCTAGTCTGACTCCCCTGCTGAAGCAGGATTTCCTATAGCACATTACTCAGGACTGCATCAAGGCGGGTCTTGAAGATCTCCAGAGAAGGGGACTCCACGACCTCCCTGGGCAGCCTGTTCCAGGGCTCTGTCACCCTCACTGTGAAGAAGTTCTTCCTCATATTTGAATGGAACTTCCTATGTTCCAGCTTGTGCCCGTTAGCCCTTGTCCTATCACTGGGAACCACTGAAAAGAGTCCAGCTCCATCATCCTTCAACCCACCCTTTAGGTACTTGTAAACATAGATAAGGTCTCCCCTCAGCCTTCTCTTCTCCAGGCTAAAGAGTCCCAGCTCTTTGAGTCTTCCCTCGTAAGGAAGGTGCTCTAATCCCTTAATCATGTTATTGCTCTACGTTGGACTCTCTCCAGTAGTTCCCCGTCTCTCTTGAACTGGGGAGCCCAGAACTGGACACAGTATTCCAGCTGTGGCCTCACCAGTGCAGAGCAGAGGGGCAGAATGACCTACTGTCCACACTCTTCCCTATGCGGCCCAGGATTCCATTGGCCTCTTGGCAACAAGGGCACATTGCTGGCTCATGGAAAGTTTGCTATCCACCAGGACTCCCAGATCCCTCTCCTCAGTAGTGCTTTCCAGAAGATCCAACCCTAACCTATATTGGTGCCTGGGGTTCTTCCTCCCCAGGTGCAGGACCCTACACTTGCCCTTGTTGAACCTCATTAGGTTCTTCTCTGCCCAGCTCTCCAGCCTGTCCAGGTCTCGCTGGATGGTGGCACAGCCCTCTGGAGTGTCAGCCAGCCCTCCCAGTTTGGTATCATCAACAAACCTGCTGAGGATACACTCCGTCCCCTCGTCCAGGTCATTGATGAATCTGTTGAATAGGACTGGGCCAAGTATTGATCCCTGGGGGACACTGCTGGTTACAGGCCTCCAACTTGACCCTGCTCCATTAATTACAACCCTCTGACTTCTGTCACACAGCCAGCTCTCAATCCACCTCACTGTCCCCTCATCTAGCCCACACTTCCTTCATTTTCTAATGAGGATGTTATGGGAGACAGTGTCAAAAGCCTTGCTGAAGTCAAGGTAGATGACATCTACTGCTCTCCCCTCATCCAGCCATCCAGTTATAACGTCATAGAAGGCTATCAGATTGGTCAAGCATGATTTACCCTTGGTAAATCCGTGTTGACCACTTCCAGTAACTTTTTGATCTTGAATGTGTTTGGAGATGACATCCAGAATGAGTCTCTCCACTATTTTCCCAGGGACAGAGGTGAGACTAATTGGCCTGTAGCTCCCTGGGTCCTCCTTTTTGCCCTTTTTGTAGACTGGTGTGATATTTGCCTTCCTCCAGTCCTCAGGCACTTCACCTGTTCTCCAAGACCTCTCAAAAATGATGGAGAGTGGCTCAGCAATAACATCTGCCAGTTCTCTCAGCACTCGTGGGTGCATCCCATCAGGGCCCATGGACTTATGGATGTCTAGTTTGGCCAAGTGGTCTCTAGCCCAGTCCTCCCCAAGAGAGGGAAAGTCTTCCACTCTCCAGACCTTCTCCAGGGTCTGGGATTCATGTGGGGCAGCTTTGGCAGTGAAGACTGAAGCAAAGAAGGCATTCAGCAACTCCGCCTTCTCTGTCTTCCACCAGCAAGGCACCCACCTCATTCATCAGTGGGCCTACATTTTCCCTAGCCTTCCTTTTTTTATTGATATACTGAAAAAAACTCTTCTTGTTATCTTTAACTGTGGTAGCCAAGTTAAGCTCTGCTTGGGCTTTTGCCCTTCTAATTTTTCCCCTGCATATCTTCACTACACCTTGATATTGCTCATAAGTGACCAACCCCCTTTTCCAGAGATTGTAGACTTTCCTTTTCTCCCTGAGGTCCAGCCAAAGCCCTCTATTTAGCCAGGCCGGTCTTCTTCCCTGTCGGCTCGTTTTATGGGACCTGGGGATGGCCTTCTCCTGTGCTTTTGAGAGTTCCTCCTTGAAGTATGACCAGGCTTCCTGGGCACCTATGCCCTTCAGGACTGCCTCCCAAGGGACACTCTCAATCATGCTCCTAAACAGGCCAAAGTTTGCCTTTCAGAAGTCCACGGTGGCAGTTCTGCTGGCTCCCTGTCTTGCTTCTGCAAGAATTGAAAACTATGATTTTATGATCGCTCTGCCCAAGATGACCTTCAACCTTTACATCCCCCACAAGACCTTCTCTGTTAACAAGCAGCAGGTCCAGTAGGGTGCTTTCCCTGGTTGGCTTGCTCACCAGCTGTGTAAGAAGTTGTCTTCCACACACTCTAGGAACCTCCGGGACTGTTCCCTCTCTGCTGTGTTATATTTCCAGCAGATATCTGGGAAGTTGAAGTCCCCCATGAGAATAAGGGCGAGTGATTGCAAGAGCTCTGCCACTTGCTGACAGAATATTTCATTGACTTCTGCATCCTGGTTTGGGGGTCTGTAATAAACTCCCGCCATGATGTCTGCCTTGTTGGCCTTCTCCTTGATTCTAACCCTAAGCATTCTACACTGTCATTCCCATTATTAAGTTCTAGGCATTCAAATCTGTCTCTAACATAGAGGGCCACCCCACCACCTCTCCTTCCTTGTCTATCCCTTCTGAAGAGCTGGTAGCCATCGATTGCAGCACTCCAGCTGTGTAAGTCTTCCCACCAGGTTTCTGTGATGGCAACTATATCATGGTTTTCCTGCTGAACAATGGCCTCCAGCTCCTCCTGTTTGTTGCGCAAACTGTGTGCATTTGTGTAGATGCACTTTAGCTGGGCTAATTTTCCTGCTGCTTTTATGGGGGGCCGAGCCCCAACACCGTCCCTGACCATGCCCAGACCCTTCTGTGGTTGCCAGCCTATCACTATTCCTGATGTCATCACCACATGGGTTACCATCCCCCACCTCTGCTGAGACAACAGGCCGCAAGACCTTGCTAGCGCTTTTACCCACCAGCACTGGTAATCTGCTCCCAGGCTCCTCTTTAGTAATCCTGGATTCATCCCCATCCCCCTTCAAACCTAGTTCAAAGCCCTTTCAATGAGCCCTGCTAATTCTTGCCCCAGTATTCTTCCTCCCCTTTGGGTATGGCTTGCCCCACCGGTTGCCAGCAGGCCTGGTGTCCTGTAGATCATCCCATGATCAAGGAAACCAAAGTTCTGCTGGTTACACCAGCCTCGGAGCCAGGAGTTCATCTGCTGGCTCTTCCTGTTTATCCTCTCATCAATTCCTGCAAGTGGTGGGATAGAGGAGAACACAGCTTGTGCTCCTGATCCCTTAACCAGCCATCCAAGGGCCCTAAAGTCTCTCTTCAGTGCCCTTGGACTATTGGTAGCTACCTCGTCGCTGCCTACTTGAAATACTAGTAACAGTAATCCAAGGGCCGGACCAGGGTATGGAGATTTTTCTGTATATCATTAATTCTGGCCCTAGGGAGGCAGCTGACTTCTCTGCGGGATGGATCCGGTCTGCAAATGGGGCCTTCTGTTCCCCGCAGAAGGGAGTCACCCACCACAATTACCTTCCCTTTTTTTTGTTGTTGCTGAAGTCCTAAGGCGTGGGGTTGGGTGGCTGGCTCTGGGCAGCTCACTGCACAGATCTTCGTCTCCATCCTCATATGCCTGGCCCTCGATATCCAAAGCCCCGTACCTATTTTGTAAGTGCAACTGGGAAAGTAAGGGGGGCTGGGAGGAGTTTTGCTCGCGCCTCCGAGGAGGGACCTGCCTCCATTCCCCATTGTCCCTTAAGTCCCTCTCTTCTGCCTGGTGACAGGGAGATCATCCACCTCCTGTAGAGCCTCTGCCCGATGCCTGTGCCTCAGGGTACGGCTCCACCGATCTATTTCACTTTCACTGTCTCTGATGCTTCTAAGTCTTTCTATCTCTTCCTTCAGTTCCACCACCTGCCTGAGCAGGCGGTTTATTTGATCACGGCGCACACGGGCGGTGTCACTGGCTCCCTGGGGAACAAGCGCCAGGCTGAGGCATTCGCTGCAGCCGGAGACCCGCACAGACACGTGTTTTTGCGGGGGCTCGGTCTGAGTTCCCACACTCCTCCTTGCGGTGCACTCCGCAGGTGCCGGGGACATGTTCTCCTGCGGCGCCGGGAGGGGACCGCCCACCGCCGGCTGCTTCCCTCACGCTCCGCGCGCTGATACTCCCGGCACGCGCTCTGCCCCTGCCGCCGCTGGAGCCGCCCGGCCCGCCCCCAGCCCCGTCAGCCTCGCGGCTCCCTCGCGAGATTCCCGACTCGCTTCGGGTCTCTCCGCTCTCCCTCGGCTTCTCCGTCTCCGGGAAGGCCCCTCTCCGCGTGGCCATTCCCACGCTCCTATCAGTTCAGGGAGCAGCTTTAGACAGCAGTAAGATCAGGTAAGGACTTAAACGTTGAAAACAGCAACGACCTTTCTTCTTCGTCAACTTTTAAGTGAAATTAGCCTGAAGGGTTAGGTTCTTCTTTGGGTGAGTCTACGCACTAGAATGTTTCTTCCCATTTCAGCAAAATGTATTTCATTAAAGGTCAAAGTTAATGTTTTTGAATCCTATCATATAGGGGCACATCTTCACCTCTTAGTGTCTTTTCATCAAGAATCTTCTTCATTTCTTGACAGCCTCAGGGCTCAAACAGAAAACAGCTGTTACAGGAGGTGAAGGTGAGGCAATCTCTGGGATTGTCGCTGCCAACTCTTCTAAGTGCCCTGCCTTGTATGAGGGGAATCAGCCAGCACGAAGAGAGGCTGTGCAATTTTTCCAGCAGTCTAACAGAAACCAGTCTAACAGAACCAGTACCACTGGAGATTATCTCAAGTTGTGTGGCTTCATTCTTAGATAAATCAAGTCTCAGTGATAATGCCTGGAGGTTACAAATGGGGTGCAGTAGATGCCTCTGATATTGCAGAGTTAAGTTACGACACATTGCAGAAAAAAGGAAAAAAAAAAGTGGGTTTTTTTCAATTACAGAAAAATTACAGCTACCTAGACATCTGAGAGCACTGTGGAGTTACAAATGAGTGCCATGACAGCACCAGAATTAATCACTTTGCGCACTCTAATGGACAGCACAAGTGACAAGACGTAACCAGCACTCAGCGACTGACCTGAAAACCTAATTCAGCTTGAACCTACCTCTCCAGCACTCAACTTCTAGAAGCTGTATGTATGTCAGAAGCATTCTGCTTTTAAAGCAGCAAGCAGTCTGCTCAGCAGCCCCAGAGTTAGCTTCTGTCTCCTGCAGCCTTCAGTCTCACTACTGGGATCGGAGATCACTGCCTGAAGACCTCCCAGTGCGGCAATCCTCTCCCTTCCCTTGGGTTTGACCAATTTTCGATCTGATCTCATCAGTCACTTTTGTCTTCCCCACAAAGAGCTGGTTCGGCTACCTAGATTCCTCCTGCATCTGACCCTAAAAATTGCCCATGCATTGTACATATTCTGAGGGGAGCTTAACTGTATGTGGTTTCACAGTTGAGAAATTGCTGCTCACACCCTTCTCGATGAGAGAGTGCTCAACAGGGGGAGTCCACTCCAGATTTGGACTGTGAGGAAATCTTGCCTTAACTTTGTCAGGGTATTATCTTCTGCATACCTTTAAGAGCTAGGGGGTTATTTTTACTAGCATAGTGCCAAATTACCCACCAGACGACAGTAAAAATTAATTAAGCCTGTAAAATTAACCACCAGAACTTAGTAAAAATGAACCAAAGTACCCAAACTAGTAATTCTACACTAATACATGCCTCACAGAAATGCGGTGTCAAAATTAATAGACTTTAGGGAGCCTCCTATTTAGTACAAAACAGGGCATGGATAGGAACCAGAGTCGCAGAGTAGTGTAGTAAAAGTCTCCTAATTCAGAGAACTCTGTCAAGGTCCTGAGCACACTGATGGGTCAAAACTCCTCTGAGCAGCCTCATCAGTGGGTGGGACTGGCACCCACCCGCTGGTCCATGCTCTCCCTTTCACCTCAGGTCTGTTCCTTCAGTCCTTCTCTGAGCTACACTGTAGGTGTTCCTGTTTTCAGCCCTGTCTCCTTCTGCTCATGGGTAGCACCGGCACCTCATTCATCCCCTTGCCTTGTCTGGGGCTGCTGCCAGAGCTTGTTATCAGTGCTCTGCCCTCTCCGTGGGACTGGGATCGCTGGGGTTACTCCTGCTTGTCCTCCCTCATGTAGCAGCCCTGCTCCTGCTCTTCAAACACTTGAGAAAATTAAAACTGAAAAAAGCTTGAGGTTTTAAAACAGAATTCAGAACTGGTCTATTATTATTATTAGGCTTTTTTTTCCCTCTTCTTGACAGCTTAAGCCCATGTCCCCTTTGCCTGCCTTAAGCCTTCTGTTGCTCCATCTCTCCAACCTCCCTGATCCAGCAAGGCAAACACGCCTAGTTCTGGGTCAGCTGGACAGATTCTTCTGCAGATTACTAGCAGACATTAGCTTTCTCTGGAGAACCTCAAAGAAGGTCAGGACCCCTCATACACGTGCTAGGCAGAATATATGGACTTTCTGAAACAGCTGCATCTTGAACTCAGCGTGAGTCACAGCACCCATTCCTCACTCCTCATAAAACCAAGTGAAAGAGCACAGTGAAAAGTCACAATCAATACCTGTTACCGGTGCGTTCCAGGCGGGGGTCTTGACACATATCCAGCTCTGGAGTAGAGTCTATGATGTCCTGAACATCGGACCACTCATCACTGCTGCCCATTCCTAGGTAAGACAATACATATTATTGGATTATAGGATCAGGACTTTCACAGGATGCCGTTCCTTGAAGGGACTGTTACAGCTTTGAATATTGAGGTTTCAAAACTTCATGGTGTTGTGTTCAAAGTCTTAAAATAGGAACAGAAACCGGCTGATCATCTAGAGTCACAAATGCACTGGTGCTGGGAAGGTGCTCTCACAATTCCAGAGCAGGAAGACCATAAGCATCTCCTCCCTCCCCACCATACCAGTGTCACCAAAGTCATTAGCCTGAATCCTCATTAAAATGTGATAACCAGAAATACTTCATCCATTAAAATAAGTTCCAAATAAACTTTTTATCTGTCAGTAAAAACTTTTCAATGCAGCTTTATCTGAGATCGAAGACAACACAGTGATTTTCTGTATAGCTTTACAGAGATTACTCTAGTTATGAACTAACACTATTTAGTTTTAATAGAAATATTTTTTCATACAAATTCTCAAGTCCACAACTGGTTTAGATACTCATCACAGTAAAATTTCACTTAAAACCTGGCAGATGAAACCTGCTCTGGTTTCTGTATAATCTACAGCCTGAAGCTAGTATTTAAAGAATATGGAATTTCCTCCTCTTGTCAAGTCACATTTATCAGATACCAAACTATTCAAAAGCTCAGACTTGCACCTATTCTAAACAAACAACATGAACGCAGTTATCTGTTCTTCCAAGAAATTCTTGAAGGATTAAAGACCTAATTTGTAAACTACATTAGTCTCTCAACAGTGTTAGATGTGAAAGTTTTGACCTTTCCAAACTGCCCCAGTAGCCAAATATACAAAGCCCATGACAACTTGAGTGTTGATTTTGTTCTTTTAGGCTGGTATTATGCACCAGCTGGCAACAAATGCCATGTTTGAAGACAAAGGTGATGTGTATCTGTTGCCAAAGTAGGCATCCATACACCAGTGGTTCTCAAGCTCTCAGAAACAGAGGCTTCCTCTTCTTTATTTTTCCAAGCTGGGAAGCTTTTCTGCACTACAAGTACCTTTTTTGGGTAGTTCAGCTCTAAGGCATTTGCATCACTGACAGACATTTTAATTACAGATGCATAAAATATGTAATTAAAATTCAAGTATCTGTGTTTCTCCGCAGCATGGAAACCTGATTTTGCATTACATGTGAGAAAGAGCTGAAAGGTTGAATATGCAGAGCACACAGAAAAGATACAACTATCTGCCTTGAGCAGATTTCACAGCCTCGTAATTCCACCAAGAAAAAAGAAGCTTTCATACGCACAATGAATTCAGAGTGGCACACTTCACATAGAAGAGAGCAGGCTTTGACCCAAGAAAGCTATTGATGGTAAACATGCTTGTAAAGAAGCAACTGTAAAAATAAGGATAAGTATTTATAGAGCATTCAAACTACTGACATCCATGCTTAATTTCTCTGATACTACTGCTTATATTGACTTGCCTTGGCCAGGATCATCACACAGATCACAATTTAGCAGTTGGCTATGCAGAAGCCATACACTTTTATGGACAAGTACACTAGTTCCTGGTAGATTGACACCTGTGACCCTGGGACTCCCTCAGCTAATATAAATACAGAATGGGACTCAGTCATGACAATTCTCATTCCAATGCTACAACAAAAGATGTTACATGTTGTTTTATTGTGTTCATTTGTTAGGAACCAGCTGTGAATGTTAGCAGAGGAATTTCCTCTGCATTACTTAGGAATAAAGATGATCATCTGGTTCAGATGCTAACCTCAGAGACCTACGCTCATCCCTGTGCTCCTGCACAGATTTTCCTTGAACTCCAGCTAGTTTTACAGTCCTTTTGTATATTACAAAAGTTCATGACATGTAAAACAGACCACTTCTCATTTCTAAAGCCTGCTGCAAGTCTAAATACAATACAGGCTAGGAGTTGCTCAGACACTACATTGGCACAGCTGTATCAAAAAGCACAGAAAGGGGCCTTTATCATGTTATTACACCATTTTCTTTATTTAAACAGCCTGGTGCTAAAGGCTTAGGTGATGGCTTTCCTGACAAGAAATCATGAATTCAAGTTACTAAAGCACTCCAGGAAGTGGAGAGAAAACAACTGTAACTTCCAAAGATTTGGGGGGGTTCTTATATGAGAAATAGACTAAAAGAAAACAGCTTATTTAGCTGAGAAAAACAGCTGGAAATAATTGCTATTTTTAAACACATCAGGGTGTGGGATAAACACAGAGAAGGTAATTATTTAACCTGACAGACAAATTTGGCATATGAACAACTGGATCTAATACTCATGAATAAATCCAAAGAGAAAACTAAATGGAAACTTTTAATTATCATATTGATGAGGTCCAGAAACAGCTTTCCAAAAGCTCAGTTAGACTAAGATGGGACTTGACTGTGCATGAAAGAGGTTCTATGACATGGATGAATGCAACTGCAGGGGACTGAACTCAATAACTTATTCCCATCCTGTATATTTGTGCAACTATTCACGTTACTGACGTTTTTAAAATGTGTTGCCCAGAAAACTGCTAACATCCAATTAGCCCTGTCTTGCTCATGTATCTTTCTAAGTAAAGCTATCTCAAATTAATGACGTTGATTACTCCTCAGTCTCCCAGCCTCTTCCTGTAACACAAGCACTGAGAAGTCAATTACTTTAACGACCAAATACCCAAGCTCCAGGTTCCATACCGATGCTGACATTCCTCATCTCCTGCGTGACCTGGACTTCCATGTTCCGGCTGTTCCGCTTTTCTCGTGCTCTCTTATTGCTCTTGGTCATGCCATTGTATTCGCCGATGGGCTGGATGCTCTCGTTCAAGGGTGTGACAGCCGCAGAGGGCACAGATGACGTGGGGGTGTTGGACTTGGTTCCAGTGGTGCTCGGTGTGGCAGCTGCTGAGGACTGCCCAGATTCAGACATTTCATCTTGGGGGCACTATGGCAATTCCAGGGTGGGGGAAGAACAAAAAGGGAAAAGCACAGCTATACATTTCAATTAATCTCCCACTTGTTGGCGTATGGCTGCCTTTAAGCACTACAGAGAATGAGTATTGCTCGCTGTACCAGCTACATGTCCAGTGCTTGCTGGTGACAATAGGCACTGTGACCACAATGAAGCAGCGAGTTCTCGTGCTGAACTCGGCAAGCAAATCCCACCTGTGAAAGGACTGATATCCTTACTCCTTTATTACCAAACATTGCTTTTCACAAGTCACATCAGTATGTGATCTCTTCATCATGCATCTCAGGAAAGGTGGCCATATCATAAGTGAAAAGCACCTGCAGCTTACATTGACTACAGTGGAAGCTGAAGGGCTTTGCCACTTGCGGTAAGCCAGGCCAGTGTTTCCCAAGACTGGAAGACAACATGGATATTGCTTGGGAAGGATCTGAAGTGGCCTCTTAGAGGTCTCAGATGATGTCATTACTGTAAGCCATCGGCACAACCCGGATGAGAGAACAGCAAAGTAGTTTTGACACTAAAGTGCAGAAGCAAAGCAGACACCAAGCTGGGATGGTCTGGCTTTGCTAGCACGGGAGACCTATGTCCCCATACCACCTTACACAGAAGCTAGCCAGGCATGGGTCCAGCTTGACAACACAGCAGAAACAGGTGTGGTAGCCCCACTTCCAAATGACAGGATGACAAGACCCAAGAATTCAAAAACCAGAAGCTGACAAATTAACATAGGAGATGGATTCCCAGTGTGAAATGTGCACAAATGGCTCTCAGTTTTACAGACATTACAGCCCCATTTCTTGTAATACCACCTCTCGAAAAACATGGGAGGCTTTAAAGGCTCTGTCAGGATTTTGACCCCTGTTTGTCAATTAAGACAGCATTGCTTCACAGTCAGCCAATTAATGTCTTGACCAATGCTGTGATCTCTCCCAGACCCAAATGAGATCTCCCCATTCTTCACGGCAGCCCACTCTAATTACTGCCTGCAGGGAGACGACAAAAATAATGTTGAGAGTTACATGTGATAATGAGTTGCAATTGGGTGCAGTGACATTCAGCAGCTGCACATCCAGATCCAGCTTTAATCTTTACTCCTTTCCTCTCCCCTCCTGTGCAAGTACTAGAAAGATCCCGATTCTGCTCAGAGGCTGCTCTGAGCCTCCCAACCTTGGAGCTGTGACGCTGTCTCACTTCACTAATTTGGAAGTCTTGTTCTCTTGTACTAATAATAACTTCATAACATGACAAAAAAAATTCAAAATGGGATGAGAGAGAAGACTGAAAAAAAATGGTGACTTAACCCTTTGCAGCCTTTTTCTTTTTTAAATCTGGAATCTTATTAAGATCTTCATTTAATTAGACTGGCCTCTATATGCTTAAAATACCCTGCTCTACATTGCACTGTGGAAGTCAAAGGTTTTACATTGCATCTGTGCATTTTTATATTGGAAATTAAGATTTTTTGAAACTGTGTTACCGTTAAATACGATCCACATTTTGTATATAGTTTCTGCATTGTCAGTCCAAACAGCACCCACATTCCCACATGGACATTCAAATTGTCCCTCTGCACATTTGCTGATTTTAGCATCAGAACCGAGATGGAGACTTTTCACTTGGGCTGCTACATGTGAAAAACACACTTCCCACCTCTACTTCACATTCCTGTTTCAGGAGCTACTTTCCTAATACGTAAAGAAAAAAAAGCAAACCAGGTCTTTGAGAACAAATATGACTCAGTAAGCTTTCAACTGCAGTTTGCCTGCTGTGCTTTCTAACGTACAAAGGGACAAAAAGTATCAAGTGTAAAGTTGAACCACAAAACCTTTCTCCAAACAAAACTTTCACTGGATGAAAGGATTCAGAGATGTTCTTGTACCCACTGTAAGTCTATAAGCATAACCAAAGTCCATGAGCACTGTAGCACTGTAAAACAGACACCAAGGTGGGCCCACATGTCATTCCTTGTTCTTAGGAACTAGATGTCATTCAGAAACCCTGTATCATTGGGTCTACAGGATGATACTTCTATCAGAGATATTCTGTAACTTCTTGTTTATTAACATAATCTGCCCCTAACTCAGAACACATCAGCGAGTAATTACTCTGCTCTTTCACTTACTCTTTGGTTATACATCTGAGTGTTATATTTACCTAGAAAACATACTTTATCAACCTACCAGCCTGTGTTGGAGAAATTCCTCCCAAATGTAAATACTACTAAGGTGCTCCTCTTCACAGACCAGAAGCTCTATTAATTTTTGCTGGTATCTTCCTTCTATTGTCCTGAGTGCTTCGTTAATGCTAAGTATTCCACTAAGCGTACGGCTCTCCTCTACAGAGCAGGAGGCATTCTCTATAACCCACAGCTCACCCAAAGAATACTCTCCACAACCACCACTTACCTACAGCCATACCTGTCAACCTCCTAAACATCAAATGTGTAGTAGTGACCTCCAAAATGCATTGCAAAGGCCCAACATTCATAGCAGTCATATGTCACCATGAGAAGTCACAATTGTATGGTTATAACACTGAAAGCATAGTACATAAAAACAAAAACATTAAGGACTTTCATCTCCAAAACATCATATAAAATAAATGTACAACTGAATGTAAAAATAAAATAATACAATGACAGCAACTAAACCAGAAAACAGTAAGTATGCAAGGACACTTAAAATATAACTATAGTATGGCCCCGTGAAGAAGGAAAACCAGTCATACATACATACGGGGAAGGTGAGTCGTGTGTGTGCAGCTGATGTCAGTGAAATATCAGAGCTCTAAAGAAGCAGCAAGGAGTACATGAGCAGTACTGCTGAGATTTTAGTCATGCAAAATATTTAAGAAATAGCATTCCAGTCAGAGAGTGTGCAAGAAGCTCACAGGAGGAAAATTTCCATTCCAACTTGCAAATCTAGTCAGTCAGTCACATTCTTTAATTATTCATAGGTTTGCTCCTTAGTCTTAGGAAATCCTCTATAACATGCTACCCCATCCAAGTCTCCCACAGCCCAAGCTCTCTTAACTCCACCCTACCAGCATCCCACTTCTGAACTTCCCTAATGAGCACCAGCACAAATCCCAGCACTACTCACCAGATACATCTGGAGTAGCACAGTACTACTTCTGCACAAAGTTTGCGTGTAACCAGAAATGGATTTTTTTGCCAGACACGCCCAACAAATCATAACAGATCCAGTCAGTAACCCTCCATCACCTGAACTTGGACATAAAGCTTCCAATTTATCAGGGTTCCTGTTGCATCCTCCTGCAATGCAGACGCTGGGTTATCAGTGAGACCCACTCAACTTCTTTCAGCAATGTTACCGCTTAAAGAATTACGCCTTAGCAAGTCTGTGAAAGATAGATCTAACCCCAACATCCTCCCAGCTCTTCTCTAAAAACTAACCCCTGCCACATACGCCTGGCTGCTGGAGAACTCAAAGGCATGCTGACACCATAGTGTGCAGCACTGCCTGGAGATCCCAAGGAATAAACTGGTTCCAGAACCAGAAGCTGGTCTCTGTGCATTTTGCTTTCTGTCCACCTTCATTTCCACCATCCTTAATTCCATTGTGGCAATTCCACTGTGGCATTGCTATTCTGTAACGCCAGGCAAAGCTCTCCAGAAACACAGACCCGACTGGCATTCTGCAAGTTGCTATATTTCCCAAACTTCCATGCTTCTAACACTATGGCAAGGGTTGGGTTCCAAGAACAGTCTCCATCTATCCAAAGATCTTGCTTTTGGATTACCAACTTCCATTATGGCAGAGGGATGATGAAGTGCTAAGGTCTGTTCTGTGCCAGGCCTGGCTACTTTACAAAGTTAGTGTTAAAAAAGGGAAGTTGTTTCTTTGTTTTCTGCATAAATTTTTAATTTATCTATATTTCTTGTGCTATGCATGAAGGAGGCCACCCCTGCAGAGTCCCTCAGGCCACAGTACCATTAATGTAATCTGGAGACAACGCAGAATGGGTATAACAAGATGTTGGTTTGTGTTTTTTTTCTTTGTTTCTTTTCCTTCTCTTTGCCTGTACTACCTCAACGTATTTTACAGGATTAGTGATTTATAACTTCTGAAAAGGAGACCAGTCCTTAGATGTGATATATGAAACATCTGATGGTCTACAAATTCCAGGCAGAGAGAAAGTAAATTTTATCAGACACTTCTAAAGCAGACCAGAAGTTTCGTGAGATACTGGTGGACATACTGTAAGCCATGCTGGGTAGATGCACCACCGGCTCTCAAGCTTGTCACCAGGCATTTGTGGAACATCATTCAAAGAGAGGAATTTGGTGGGATCCTGAGCACAAAGACTTTGAGAAGTCTACAGGTACAGCTCATGGGAAATGTGGGTCACCATGTATAGTTTAAACTGTAAAAAATTACAGTGAGCTGTCACCTAAGAGCACAACATCTGGGTCTTTGGGTTCAGGCCAGTCTCGAAAGGCAGAGCAGAGCACCACAAGCCACATGCAGCTGCTTCAGTGCAGTTGCAACGCTGTGAGGTTTTTCGCAAGCCCCAGTGCAGAAGGCAGCACATTGAAGGTGACAAGTGTACTGAAGGTAGACAATGCAAGTCTACAGTAATGACTAGACATATGAGGAACTGAAGACCTTTAAGCACAGTGCAAGACTTGGGCATCCAGAGAGGATTAGGAGCCCTTTTTACTGAAGACAGGAAGGTCAGAGCAGCAATCAGTCAAAAAGGACAAACACTGAAGAGCAAGTGCAACCCAATGCTTCATCCCAGCAAAGGTGCAACACCACTGCTCTTATCAAGAGGGAGAGAAGGGACAGGTTCCACCATTTCCTCTCCCTAGTAAGATATAAAAAAGTGAGGGATTCATCTTCTCTAAATCCCTAATGGTCTCCCCTCACATTCCTCTCACCTTGGGGCGAGCCAAGTAAAGGAGATTAACACTGAGACAAGAAGCGTGAGGAGCTGTGTCAAATCCTTCCTGGCACCATATGCCAGATCTCCAAAAGAATATCCTCCCACCTACAGCACAGCTAGCAAGGGAGCGGATGCACAGCAGGGAAAGGCTGCAAAGGGTTATGGACACAGATTGGTCTCCATCTTAATGAAAACGTGGGATGTTAACAGTGGGAAACCCTTGCTCCGTGACGGTCTATAAAACCTTGTAGCTGGAGTTGGACTGCAGCTGGCCGAGGTCACTCAGGTGCCAGTGGTCCAGTGTTGGGACGATCTTGGCCCCTATCTGCCCACGTACCATGCCATCCGCGAGGGGGAAGACATTCAGAGAGTTAGGACGTTCCTTCCTGCTAAACAGAGAAACAGAGAGAAAGGGGAAACCAATCTGTTAGCCATTTACAAGGTTCTTATAGAAAAGAAACATCACACTAGACCATGTGAAATATTAGTCACTAGAAATTGAATTGCACTCCTTCCCCTCACGTAGCAGCTGTATGAACTCCCAACTCCCACATTTCCATGGTGTTGTCCACTCAGACCCATGGTGTCTACTGCTAGAGCCATACCTCTTCCTGGGAAAATTCTAAGAGAGAGGATAGGGTCAAGTGACCACAACAGGCACAACTGACTTCTCCATCAGTACGAAACATTTTGGGGGAACACAAAAGTGCAGGGAATCATCAGCCAATTTAAGTCAGTGTATCTTCTGAGAAACAAATGTACTGTGGGAAAGCAAGCCACGGTATACAACTCTCACAGCAAAAAAAAAAGCTCCCATAGATTCTAGAGATATCATCACTGGGTCAGGAAAGAGGCTTTTAAGTGAGAGTCATCTAGATGGCACTTCTGTACATTCCACCCCAAATCCGGTTAGCTCCAACAGCAGAAACCAGAGGGGTTTGGATCACTTCCAATGTTAAACAAGAAAACGAATACTTGTATTCTCTGATCGCCTCTCCATGCCCATATTACAGTGCACTCAAAATTCAGAAATTAAACAAAGGTATAAATGAACACATCATTCATACTGCCAGATGTCTGTAATTACATTTTCTTCATCATCTTCCTTCTGGCAACTGCAGGTGACTAGCTAGTTGCGGGTTTGATTCTGAATATAAAAGCTGGCACAGGTTTTGAGACCAAGTTCCAGTGAGAGAAAATCTAGAGCAAGCAGGGGAGGTGGAAAGGGCTGCAGCAACACGCTGAAAACGGCAACTGGATTCGTGCCAAAGAAGTAGGCCTGCAGGGATGGAGTACACATCCATGTAGGGAATAACCCTCCTCTAGCTGGACTCCAGTGGCCCTGCAGAGATGAACTAAGCTGATCCTCTGTGTGACCTGCACCCACAAAGGAATTCAATGATGGTACTTCACCTACTCCCATGTGGGGCTTCCGCTTATTGGTGCGGGGAGTGATGAAATTCGCACCTTCTGTACAACAGTAAACCTTCGTGTGCCTTTCTTTAATGATCACCAGCGCTGGTCTGATGACCAGGCTAGCCAACCATCACAGCCACCTCACCCGTGCCCGGGGGTGAAACAACTGCAGCAGGACCTAATGCCCCCCGGGTTCTATGTAAACACACCAACACAGCAGGTGGTACATGAAACAGCTCATTTATGAAGGAAGGAGGTGCAGGCGTGCCTAGCAGAGGAGACGGTGTTTGTGGAGAAAACCAAAATGCCCAGCCTTCCCATTCTCAACCCCGCCTGGCCAACACAGCCCGCACACCGCTGTGTCAGAGCTGCTTGTGCTGAGGAACAATCGCTTGCCATGGCCTATCTTGGGTAGGCAGAAGAGGCAGAAAGGTGTTCCCAGTGTGGCCCAGCAAGGAGATTTAGGATGTACTTTTCCTGAGAATCTGCATTAAAATTCTCTCTTGAAGTTGCTGAAGACTCATACATGGAAGTTTTATAAACAAACCCTCTTACAAAAGCAGCAGGTAACTGGATTTTAGAGGAAAAGAGATCATTGATAACACCTGACTAACCTGACTTCCTTTTCTAGAGAATACGCAATCATCTTTCAACAGATTCAAAACCAGATTCATATATGATAGGAATTAGCAGTTTTCTTGCAGCCTTTCCACTCTAAAGGCATCTTGGTGCTGGTTACTTTTAAATATTAACAATCACTGAAGGTTTACAGAAAACATTCCACTGCTGTTTGCCTAAATACTGCTTGCTGTTTGCCTAATTTCTGACCTCTATCCTGTCATTTACACCTGCTCCTAACAGGTCATGATGTCAAAGCACATTTACCTCTCTCTGTCTTCCTGCATTTACCTCTCTTTATCCTGCATTTACCTCTCTTTATCCTACTGACATCATTCCAAGACCCTCAAAGTTTCTAACAGCTGTGTTTTAAGTTTCTAAATAACATACCAGAGAAATTTTTCCCCTGATATGAAATCTTCACCCCCAGTACTGTACTGGTCTAAAAGCCATAAAAAGTATACTTGGTTATGTATAAGAGATTATGAAAAGATTCAAAACTAGAAATTAGAACTTTATGCCACAAGATGGAAAAGTCTGAGTTCCACAGTTAAAGAAGTAACTCAAGGGTCTCAAACAGTCTACTTCAAAAGAATCTTTTTTTTTTCAGGGAGGAGGAAAAAAACAGGCCATTTTCTGAGCTGCTTCAACCCTTAGTTTCATTTCTTTCCTCTTCTTCAGGTTAGAATGATGGTTTTAAGGAAGTCATACTTCACAGGTGTACACAGCTGGAGAAGATTTCCTATAACTGCAAAACATTCCTTGCAAAACAAGTGTTGCCATCAGAATATCTAACAACATGCTATAATATAAACAGTTTTGTGACTACGTTGCGATGGCGTGACGTAACTCATTGGCCACACTGAGAAATACGAGCCATCCCAAACATATGCTGAGAGAGACATTAAATTATACTTCTTCTTTAGGTAATCTCTATCAGATTTCTTTTCAGAACTCAAAGCTTATTTCTACATTCATATACAAACATATGCACATTTAACACGCAAGGAGCTACAGCACGTCATTAATGTAAAGAGAACGTATGAACTCCACGGTCCCTGTTAACCAGAGAACAAAGGTACAAAGTCTCCATA
The DNA here is from genome assembly GCF_964106895.1 of Numenius arquata. Lineage (NCBI taxonomy): Eukaryota > Metazoa > Chordata > Aves > Charadriiformes > Scolopacidae > Numenius > Numenius arquata. Next base: position 18,901,838 of record NC_133589.1, on the reverse strand, counting down.
GCATCAGAAGCTGTAGGATCTTTAGGAAAGGAGTTTAACGTAGACTTTAAGGCAATTTCCTTGCTGAGTTTCTTTGGAAACACCTTCCAACTTCTTCTGAACCTCCCAGGGAAGGGGAAAGAGCAAACACCGTACACGACCCAACTTCAGCTTTGCAGTCCTGGGGCTAAGCACCAGTCTTCAAAGAACTTTAGAGTATCCTCAGGGATGGTCTACATTTTGAGCGCTGGAGTAACCTTCACACACCCAATTCTCTCCAGTACAAGGTGACGCTTGGTTAGTTCTACCTTGCCTTACAAGGTAAATATCAAACTCCTCAGTAAAGGTTTCCAATGGCCAAAAACTGGGATCAGGACGCTCTACAAGTACCATCCTAAAGCTTACAAAACATAACAAAACTACGATTTGTTTGCCAGCATTTAAAGATGAGAACTGCTCTCTTTGCAGGCTCCGGGTGTAGAACTCACTGCCCAGCCCAAAGTCAGAAGAGCCTTCGGAGAGATGCTAATAGTGACGTGTTTTTTGCCCCACTCAGAAAATACGCATGCCTTGTACTCTATAGTAAAAATAAGGGAGAAAAGATGACTTTTAAAAACATTCCGGGACATAAAGTGTAAACATTCAATCACAGAGGACTGATCCTGGTTTGGGACTGAACTTCTGCATCCTCTGTGTTTAAGTACAAGCTTCCTCTTGCTGTGTTGCCCCAGCAGCTTGGGTGCTCCCTCTGCCTCACCTGAACGAGCAAGTCTAACATGGGAGCCAGCAGACAAAGAGGGCACACGTGCCAGTACAGTACATTCCCAGCATCACACTGCTGCCACCCAACAGCAACTTCCAAAACTAGGATTAACGAAGTTAAGATGCAGCAACAGGATTTACCTTTTCCTCCATGACTGGCGATGACTGCAGTGACAAACATAACAGCCAAAACAGAGCAGCAATCGCACAAAAAGCGAGACAAAAAAACAACCATTAGAGAGCAAAGTCATGCAAACATGCAGACCTACAACAGATAGGGGGTACGGTGCTCTGCAAGCCACACCAGGTGGAAGCGTGCACCGTACCCGTTACCCTTCTTGGATGGCAGTTGATTCACACACACCCCAACAGTTCTTGCACAAAATTCTCCCAAGTGACAGGCAAACACACTCGCTGTTCTTACGGTTTTGTGCAAATACGCGACCCTATGCAGTCTAACACACCCAAGCACATCCACAGATGAAAATATATAAATGCACTCAAATTTGTGTGACAGGCCTGTCCCCCCGCCCAGCGCACATCAGTGAACCACGATACACAAACGCTGGTATTCACCCCTACCCAGGTGTGCAGAGACGCAAAACCACTCATCTGTCCCAAGTGCTTGTGCACAAGCATATACAAACACAGAGCTACACACACACACCCCCCAACAGTGCAAAGCTTGAAATGAAGGAAAAAGTCCCATTTCCCACTGGTGGTTCCTACAAACTCAGCTCACAGCCCCATCAGGGGCTTTTGTAGACATAGTGTTTCTCTTTTTTTTTCTCTTCAAGGAGACTAGCAATATGCCACGCTTAAAAGGGTAAAAGACTAATTTCTTTAATATGAAGAGGCAATTCTTGATGAAAATTTAGCCCTTCATCCCAGAGAATGGCAGTCCTGCAGATATAACCAGTGCATCACTGTGCATCTCCTTCACAGAATGCTAACACAAAGCCACAGTTAATATTAGCTTATTTGAAAGTTAGGGAAGGAAAATCTCACTAAAATCAACTTCTACCACGCAGCGCAACTCAAATTTAGCAGGTGCATATATGAACCACCCTGTAAAAGAGGGAGGCCCTAAGCATGCTTTTGCCTATGGTACTTTTATATTTTACTGTGTAAGTCCTTCCACAGATACATTCTTATTTACAGAAGGATAAGTGGGAAGGGAAACAAGCCTGACACACTTATCCCATTTCAGCTGTAACAGTAGGATCAGACCACGTTCTGTGAGCTCACTGTGGACTTCCAGACTGCGAGGGGGAGAGGAGAAGAAAAATAGTCTGATAAGGGAGATTTTATGAACACCTACAAACTACTGGTTCTTTGTACACCATGTCTCCTCTTGCTTTCTACATCCATTACGCCTGTCTCTTTTGCCTAGGAAGGCTGCCATCTATCTTTTGATTATTTTTTTCCCCCAATAGATTTTTATATTTTACACAATCCAATTTTAGCCAGACTAAAAACACTGTATTCTGTAATTATTATTATTCTCCTGAACTACTTTCTGTTGTGAGATTCATTTACTGTTTTGCAGAAAAAAGAGCACAGAGTAAACTTGCTATACAGCCCACTCAACAACTACAACAGCCTTTAGTTACTCCTTTCTAGAAGAAATACTGTAAGATGTTCTTTTCTGAAAGGACTGTTCAACTGTCAGAAAAGGAAGGGTAAGTAGTCCCCCTTCATTCACATATAACTGTCTCTTTCCTTCCTTTATGTAAGGCTTTGGTAGCCTTACAAATGAGAGTATAAAAATCTTACCAACTGATTCAGAATAAATAGTGGATCTTTCTTTGAGACACCACTATCTTCCAGCTGCAAGTTATTCTTGTAGCCAAGGCTACTGAAGTATCTTTTTAATTATTATGGGAGGTAATGAAATAGCAAATAGAGAGCTTTGGAAAAAATTCTTCACTGAGAGGGTGGTGAAGCACTGGAACAAGCTCCCCAGGGAAGTGGTCATGCCTCCAAGCCTGTCGGTGTTCAAGAAGTGTTTGGACAATGCTCTTAGATATATGGTTTAACCTTTAGGTTGCCCTGTGTGGTGTCTGAAGTTGGATTCGACGATCCTCATGGGTCCTCTCCAGGATCAGGATATTGTATGACTCTAAGGCTACAGAGAATCTGGCCGGAGTCCCAGGCTAGTTACCAAAGTTTCTGAAGATCCGTGTCTTTTACTGCTCCCTCTCCATCCTTCAAGCCTCTTCCATTGACAAAGTGGGGTTGGGTCTCTTTTTCTTTCCCTTTTTCTTTTTTACAATACACAGGCAAAACTTTTGCAATTTGAATTCAGATTTTTCCAGAGCAGTCCAGTACAGCAACAGGGAGCCACAGCAGACAGAGAGTATTCACAGGTCCTATGCCAAGACCTGAAACTTCCTTTCTATTACACTACCCCCAAATCAACTGACATTCTGGTATTTAAGTGTTACAGACGTAAACACAAATTACTAAAATATCCTCACTTATTCTTCCTTTATTCTTAATACATTTCTTTATTCTTAATTTCAAATAACTTTGCTGTTTTCTCATCTCCAAATTTTGCCCAATGCTCTTCTTTTGTATTTCATCATCCCAGCCAGAGGATACTTCAAAAACCTCCATGGCTTTCCATTTATCTGTTTTCCCAGTATTTTCATCTCCGTGTCTTTGCCCAAGCTGCCCTTTGTGTGTAGTCTGACATGCCATCCCTACTCCTTTTCTAAGCCTAATGCTTCCCAAAGATTTGATTTTTGAGTGAAGTTCAGTGATAATAACCAGCTGAAGTTCACAGATATTAACTAAGATCAGTCACAGCCGAGGGAGGATGCACTTAGCAGGCATTCTTTTCTGAGTATTCCTGTGCAGCTGGTACTGTCTCTGTCTATTTTTCAGACCAACAGCTCCCATGGCTTTTGGTCAGCATGTGTGCAAAACCTCAAAGCCAGAAGAAATTAAAAAAAAAGAAAGGCAAGGACAACAAATAGATTTAATTTCCTGCAGCATATTACTTGGTCAATATTGTTCCCCTGGAAAACACTGTTATAGTCTAAAACTTCCTGGGTTAGATAGTGTCACTATAGTGTTAATCATGTCATTATCATGTGATGATTAACACAAATGGTAATCTGCCATGCATAAAAATTGCCACAGAAAACATCTTTTTTAGGGCTGACTTAATAGATTATGTTTAATCTGAGTAGATTATGTGTTATGTGATCTATTAGTTCTCTAACCAGTATCTGTGGAACATCACTTCTCAACCCGTGGGCTACGTTACTGATATCATCAGAGAGAAAGCATTTGGTTCCTGTACATACCAGTTATAAACAGATGAACCTGTACTGAAATCAATGTAACTGCAATTTTTGTGCTTTAAATTTGTTCTAAGACTACAAAAGACTAGTTCTTCTATGTACTGAGCTTCTTTCATACCGCTGCCTTCTTTAAGCACAGACTGGTTCTTATTGGTTTGGTGCTCTGAAAACAGGGCCGGGGAGAGAGAATAAAATCAATTTTTTGGGCATAAGTAGGTCTATTGGGTGACTGATTTACAGAAAGCTTCCCTTGAAGGAACAGAGTACAAAAAATCCCATGATGGCTAACACATTTAATTGCTACAGTTTTGCTGGCTGTCACACATACAAACACACACACACACACACACACACATACCACGTTTGACACCTCCATCCATTTTATGGATAAATATTCTACATGCTCCCTGAGAATACAAACGTATTTTTCCAGAGGCCCCCTAGCAATAGCAGCGTGACAAAGCCTAAGCTTTGTAACAGAACACATAAAGCTCCTCGTCATCAAGCCTTAGAAAACGTACCCACAATTCACTCACAACCCATTACAAAAAAAGCTTCAACTACAACCTATGCCCACAGGGAAAGATCCTGCTTCTGGTTTCTCTCTCTCAAATACACGCACTCGGTTTGTAAGTTCCTGCATAGCATACGTTGCATGGAGAGGTTATGGCCCTACCTTCTCCCAGGTAGACTCCCCTCAGTCTGATTATTTCCCCCAACCTGCTGCATCTTGGATCGCTCAATGTGTTCCACATAGGTCTGGATCATCTGTGAGGAGAAAAAAATCCATAAGCCAGAAAGAGGAGAAGAAAAACCTCCACTTCTGCTTTTGACTGATCTTCTCCAGGACTCATTTCCAAATCCTTTTCTTCTTTTGTGCATCCCCTTGTCTTTGCTCGTCTTCTAAGATGATGATGTAAGTGAATGGACTAATCTGACAGAAAATCTGTCAGCAAATTGTGTCAGAAATTACTTTAACTCAATCTCATAATATAAGAGCCATGAAAGAGCACATCCAAAAATAACATAAAATGTCTCCTGGAGGCTCACTGGCAGTGGGAGATGAGGTAGAGAGGCATTGTTCACAGAATCACAGAACAGTTGAGGTTGGAAGGAACCTCCCGGGGTCCATGAGGTCCAATGTCCCTGCTCAAACGGGGCTACCCAGAGTAGGTTGCCCAAGGATGGAGACTCCACCGTGTCCCTGGGCAACCTGTGCCAGTGTTCATCATCCTCACAGTAACAAAGTTTATACTCACGTTCAGAGGGAGCCTTCTGTGTTCCAGTTTGTGCCAGTTGCCTCTGATCTTGTAACTGGACACCTTTGAAAAGAGCCTGGCTCCATCCTGGCTCTTTACACTCTCCATTCAGGTATTTCTGATGTTCCCAAAGTTCAGAAGCTCTAGTCACCACTAGTATTCTTTGACATGACTTTACATATAGGCTAAGAGTTTGTTTATTTAGAAATAATGAGGCAACGTCCTACCTCTGTGTGACGCTGATGTAGAGCATTATACTCTTTCTTCATTTCTGATTCACGTTCCTCCAGTCGTGAAACTACGAAGGGAAGATTCCAACCGTCAGCTAACACACATCAGGCTCTCAAAATAAACTAGAAGTCTCAAAGCCTATTTTGTTAGAAATTAATTTATATCTACTGAATAAAACAAACTGAAACAAAATAATGTACATTATGTGGGATCTGGTCTTCATTACAAACCCAATTTATGGCTACCTGCATGTTCCCAAAACTACCAGAACAGTAAGCAGTGCCATAAGACCACAGAAGCAGAATTCTTCAGCAGCAGCCTGGTGCCCCCTAAGTGCCCTCGTTTGACAACAACTTAAATCACCCTCTGGGGTGGGCGCCTCTGGCTATCTGAGGAGCAGGGTACTGGACAAAACACCAGTGAATTCTGAGGGGAACCTCAGCCAACAAAACACAGCTGCACATGTTAAGGAAGTATTTGTAAAAATAAATAAACAAATAAAAACAAATAAACAAATAAATGTGTGTGTTTATATGAGAAAAAAAAATGGGAGGTGCTATTCAGGGACAAGGAGAAACTGGAAACCAGGTTCCAAAGCTTCACCAATGGCCCAGACCTTGCATCTGGAGAGACCGAGCACGCCACACACAAGAGAAGCAATGAAGCCCCTACTAAGTTAGTGTGGATACATCCCGTCCTTTACAAGGCTCAGAATTTTGTACCAAAGTAAGGGATAACCAGGAACTTCAGGCTTTTTGTAAATTACATTAAAACAAACAAAAAGAATGAAAAATATTTTCAACGTAGCAGTATATGTGTGTGAAAGGCAAAGTGTATAATCGTGTCTGGTGTACAACTTCGCTTACTCTGATCTGCATAATTTTTGGTCTTCAGCTCCAGCTGTCGAGTCTGAAATTCAAGGTGTTCCACTTGGATTTGTAGTTCTTTCTTCTCCTGCTCCAGTGCATCTTCAAACTCTATAAACTTCTGAATAGGGAAGAAGCAGAGAAAGAGGCACGGATGAAGAATAAATGTAAAATGTGTTTACCCTATATGACTTTTCCTCTCCTCACAAAGCAAGAAAAATTGAGAGAATATAAATTAAAAAATAGGAAGTAAGAATTTTTAAGTACTGTAATTACTACAATAGCATTTAATCAAGCCAAGGAGACTATTTGATGTGAGAAAGTATTAGCTATATTTAGTGTATAATTAAGACATAAACTATGGTCCAACATGAGTTATGTAAACCAGCGCAACTCTATCATCTTCAGCAACACTTCCTCATGCCAGGCTGAATTTTGATTTCTGTTAATTTGATGTCAGAGAAGACAAATTCTACTTCTATGTCATATATTTACAACGATATATGTCAGAAACTGTCAGACCAATTCTTCTATTTGTGCAGTTTTAGAAAGCTTCACCTATAAATCACATGGTGGGTAGGTTTTGCAGAAATGTGCAAGTCTTGTTGGAAATGTATCTGGGGAGCTGAGAGCACCCTCTGCACCCAGAGACCTGCCCCAGCAGCAAACCCCAGAAGGGCTCTGTGGTGCCCGGGAGCTGAGGGAAGGAGGAGATTCTTGCAGCAGAATTTAACAAATTTATATCTAGAAAGAAAAAGCTTGGGCAGCTGTTCTTGGCAAAGAAGGGAGGGAAGGGATCATCGCTGCTCTCATTAGCAACAACAAAGTGGCAGCTCTCCACATCGCAGTGGCGACTCCTGCACAGAACACTGGGCTGAAGGAAAGATACGCTCTTTTCATGATGAAAACACAACAGAAAAATACTTGATTTCAGGTTATTATTTCTGTAAAATGTCACTTTTGACCTGTGAGCTTCAGCCATTTGCTGCACTGGATACTTGCATGCACAGCAGAGAAAATTAAAACCTGTAAAACATTCAATTCAGCTACACTGTAGTGAACTGATATGACATAGTACTCTCGGTAAGAGCTGTAGTCACAGTTGCTTTCATGAAATACTTAAACTAAACAGAGTCCCTGGAAAGTGAATAACATCTTCCAATCTCTCAGTACACTTAAGCAAGCCTGGTTCTTGTGCTATATGCGGTCACGAGAGTTTTTCTGCACAAAACACTAACGCATACCCATATGCGATAATGATCCATATTTCTGGACTCAGAAACTGAGCTGGTTCAAATCACAGCCCTGACTCGAACTGGTGGAGAAATCCATAAGGCTCAGAAAACTTTTTCTCTGTTAACCACATACACCCTCTCCACAGCAAGCCAAGTGTAAAGCGCAGTCCCACCACGCTTCCAATGGCGCAGGACACCAAAGCCATCTCACTAGCTTCAGAACAAGTCCTATCCTGGCCTTATGAACCCAAAAATTTGAGTCTCGTTACATTATTCCTAACGGCTACATCCAGAGAAGCTAAACCAGAGTTGTCCGCACCAACCAGTCCAGTAATTAAAACACACCCCCGTCAGCTGAGCAGCAAGAGCGGGACTGGGGCTGGGAGCAGCCCTGGACTCAGAGCCGCGGAGGAAGAGAGTGAGCAGGCAGTAACGCCGAGAGGGCTTTCGTCTCCCTTTAAGATGTTTATGGAGCAAGAGGAGCCCGCAGGAGGTAACGCGGGGCTGTGAGGAGCTGACAGCAGCGCTCTGCTCCCAGCCCTGCCTCTGCTCGCAGAACACCCCTGAGGCTGAGTTCTAACAACTTCACCGGCAGGCACACACACAACCCCCGCCCGGCTGAAACCTCCTCCTCCTGGAAGTACGGACACGGGGAAGAAAAGCCTGCTCTCACCTCCCTCTGTCCTCCACAGGGGAAAGCGTTGCTCTCCGCAAATAATGACACTCAAGGGAGCATGGCAATTTTAATTAATCGATGTAAAGCCTCATTGTACTCTAAAATGAAATGACTGGCGAAAATCATTTCTGGATAAGATTCCCAGGGAAACAAATACATTTAAATGCACAATAAGATTATTTTGTTAAATTCTGCACATGAAACAATATGCACAGGATCTGGCTGCGTTCTCAGGACAAGCCCTGTGCACATTTCCTGTGACTTTTAGGGGAATGATTAGCAGTGACGCTGGAGCCATCGTTATGTTTGTGAACCGGATCTTCTCTCTGCAGACAACTGAAAGGCTACATCATTTATTATTCTTGCAGACTTTTAGAACTGTTCAGTAAATTCATCTGTACAATGAGTCAGTTTTCATTCCTACATATCTGTATTTATAGAAACAATCAAGTGCATTTTAGCTACATCTCATTTTCTTGCATTCACTCTTCTGCAGTGCTTTTAATCTTCAACTGGGCTTTTAAATTTCTTTTCCTTCCTCCTCAAATTTATTGCAATAAGGGTGTTTTTTTCCCCTTAGGTTGTTTTCCACCAGTATTTTCTAGAAACACCAGAAATACCAATACCTATCTTCCACTATAAAGGAGTTATCTCAGAGGCTAAACATTTACTTTTTATTAAGTAAGCATTTTTTCTCTGAGATGTCAATTAAACATTGAAATCACTTAATCACTCACAAATATCTAGCAATCTATTTTATGGATTTTGAGAAATTTATAAAGCAATCTGCTTTGTAAATTGTCAGATTTATTCTTGAAACATTTTCCAGAACAGCAATATAATTTCGGAATGAGTAAAAAAAAAAAAATTCCTAACCAACCCAGCTACACTGAGCAAGAGACCTAGAGGAACAGCAGTTTAACTTGCTCCATTTGGAGGACGGAGGGAAGCTACACCAACAAAAGAGCTATTTTCCTGGTTATAATCTCCATCTCCTCGCAGGGTTTTGCTGGAACCACTCCGTGCTAAAGCTCTATTGATGAACCCTTTTAATTACAGCCAAGGGCTAAATCCCCATCACATCACACTGGCTCAGCTTTCACCGCCCCCTTGGCTCGAGATGTCCTCCTGCTCCATCCAAGAGTGTGCCACCCAGGCCAGGCAGGAATGAGGTTTTTAGCAGCCCTAAAATGAATGGACTTTAAGGAAAACATTCACAGATTTCCTGACAGTAAATTAGGAAGGAAAAGAAGGTACAAGCCAAATTTTATTCCCACTATGTAGGTCATCTTTAATAGGATTCCTGGATTTGCTACTGCTGTTTTGGTTTAATTCAGAGGAAAGTGATTGAAAGATTAAGTCTTCTGCAAACATGGCTCAGTCTTCTTACTTGGTCCCGTCTACTTTGCAACCTCAAAGTAATCAAAGAAGCAGAAAACTAGAAATCAATTAACCATTTGGAGGAGAAAGAGACATGGAGACAACAATATTAAAAATTAATGTTATCCTAAGTATCTCAGGGAAGAACAGCATTTCAGATAAAGGTATTGCAGTATATCCCATCCTGTCCTATGGAGAGATCGAACGACAGCATTTGTGCACAGGGACCCAGGGGCTCTCTGCACTCCCTGCCTCCGAGGCACCTGCATCAGACTGCCATCTCACCTGAGCTTCTCCCTGGGCATCAAAGGTTGGAAGGGCTGAGAGCAGGAAAAGTCCCTGATCCAGAGAGGAGTGAACGGCCAAGCCACCAAGATGAGGAGGAGAGGTTTCACCGCCAGGGCCATCCCCAGGGAAAGCACGCTCCCGACTGAGGAGACCACTTAGCACATGCTGTCGCTGCCACGCACCCTTCATGATATGAGCAAGCTCTCACCAGAGGACTCATGCAAGCTTTATTCTTTGCCAAGAAGTCAGCAGCAGACATTTTGCGTAGCATCCAAGGAAGAGCCTTACTAGCCACTAAAAGCAGCAGAGATCAACATGGCCTTGCTTAGGAATATGAGCACATCCACAAGCACAACAAAGTGGTGCCAGCAGTTTGGGGAAAACAGGCACTTCAGGCACATTTGTACTCTCTTGTGAGCAACAGCCTCCAGAGACAGAGACAGCAGAAGCAGCACTTTCTCTGCTGCTGGGTGCTGTGCCCTGGTCCTCAGGCTGTGGCTCAGGGGCCATGGTGTGCAGCTGCGATATCCCAGCCCAGCAGCGCCAGGCTGGCTGCGGTCCCTCTCCTGCCCAAACTCATCCCGCCAGCCGCATCCCTGGCACAAAGCAGCTCTCCCCCCATCAACCCTCTGCACCAACCCTTTCACCCCCAAGCTGCCACAGACACAGACCCGGGCAGGAGAAGCAGAGAACAAAACTGAATAAAGTATTTTAATTTTTAAAAATTTTTTTATTAACCAGACTCCCAGAGGCAGTTACGCTTTAAAACCAAGCCTGTACTATTGAGTGAATGCAGCTCAATAAATAAACACCTTAGACATTTCACATTTTCCATGTTTTTCAGGTGGATGGGGTACAGTCCTGGCCCTCCTGAAGCTGTGGGAATCTTCTCAGTCACTCTTGTTTCTTGTGTTTTTCATCTAAGTTCATGCACAGCCCGTCCTATCTAAACGCTGCAGTTTGATGCACAAAGATGAAGCTGCATGTGTCTGTGGGTGCTAACTAAAATCAGCAAGTCTTCATAATGGAAAAGACTATTCACATGAATCAATTCATACTTCTGGCCTCAGAAATAGTACAAATTCCAATGGCTTACTGAAAGCAGATACTGCAGCTATTACTCTTGCTTCATCATAAATTTAAATATTTAACAGGGTAAGAGTGGGCCAAAAAAAAAACCCCAAGCTCACACAGCACAGCTTAATATATCCAGAGTACTAAGTTTAAAAACTGAAATGCAAATTTGTTGACTGCATTCTTTCACTTTAGTGCTGCCAGGAGGCAAAAAAAAAAAAAAAGGTAGGGTGCTGGCAAAGAATCACAGGCTTGACTTGCTGCTGTGAGCTGCCCGGGATTTCAAGGGGTTTCTCCTTTGCAGAGCCAGGTGCTGCAGCTGATTTTCTCCGACGGTTTTACTGCTTGAAGCTCAGTTCAGATCCACACCTCAATGATTCCGCAGCTCCCAGGCTCCATCTTTATGGAGATGCAATAAAGATATTTAGAAAACAGAAATCAAACGGACCAGATAATTCCACTGACGGTTAAGAAAAAGTACCCTTTATTCTTTTTCTTTTTTCAGTCCCACTATGACAAAGTAGAGGGGTGCTCTGGAAGAAGAAACAGCCCACATGCCCAGTAGTTCTTCATAGCAAAGCTGATGCAGTGGTTAATATTTTTATTATTTTTTATTATTTTAATTAAGTTTTTCCAGAGCCCCTATGCTTGCTTTCAAAGAATAATTTCTGAATATAAACAGTTAAACAGTTAATAACCTTAGTGATCTAAGAAAACTGGAGTATGAAACTGCTATATATAAAATTAGTCACATGAGTTTCTTTTCTGCTAGCCTCTATCCCCAGATTTCAAGGAGGATAACTGGTCTGTAATAACCCAGGATCATGACAAACAATGGCTCACACACCAGTCTTTACAGGAAAAATATCTAGCACTAAATCATCTTAAGACGAAAGAATGAGCATTGCTCATTCTTTTAAAAGTAGTGGCACAATGCAGATCACTTGGCTTCCTGCTTTCCTGCCTTTTGCAAAGAAGAGGAGGACTAAAATAGTAGCATATAATCAGAAATCATCACATCACACCAGTGATAAACCAAGCAGAGAGCCAGAGATGCACATATATGCAGAGATCTCGCTACACGACCTTAATGTGTGGTGGCTGGCAGTGTGTGCAATGGCACCACACGCCAAAGGGAGCACGGGGGTCAGTCATCATCAGGAGGTGATGGCAGTGCTCTGCGTGAGGAACCGAGGAATATCCACCTGGCAGAGCCATCCCTGGGAAGTGGAGGTCCGCTGGTGAGGAGGGAAGGGCTCTTCCTCGGGAGGTGACCACAGCGGCAGGGAGCCCACAGCGAGGGAGGGACCCTCCTGGCAGCACCTCCTCACGCTGGCCGTTTGGGAGTTGTGTTGACAGTATTTTGTCTTAGAAAGCCAAGACAAAGAAAGAGGTCAGCTCCTGGCTATTTAAATCTGAGCCGTTCAAAACCAACTCTTCAGCCCCATTATCGGGCCTGCCGCTGATGAGTTTTACTCGCTACTCAAGGTGAAGACCTCATTCCACGCTGTTACCAGGAGCCATTTCCCTCAACAGCAGCTTCAGGAAGATGTCCAGATTTTTATCCCTACAGACATTTTATATAAATTTTATATTCAGCAAAGCTGAAGTAGAAGATTTAGGAATTGAGTCTTGTCTACCTTACATCAATGTTAACTTCCACTGCATGAAAACATTCCTTGTTTCTATCAAGAAGAGAGGCAGTACAGACATGTTTCCCTCATGAAAATACAGGGTTTGCAAATATTTAAAGCTGCTCTCCCTCGCGAGTCTCAACAGCTGAAATGTACCCTCACACAAATAACAAAATACAGCCATCAGCCCACACAGTGATAAAAGCATACCTGAGTTTCCAATGTGTTGTATCTAACATCACATGAATTTTATAAACGTTTCGGCTGCCTGAGAGCAGAGTTTCACTAACAGGTAAAGAGGGACTCCTTGCATTTCACCTGAAAATCACTCATCTTGCTCTTCAATGTGTCAAGGTGACAGACCCATGGGTTTGAGGGTGCTCCTCAAACATGATGAGCAACACTCATCCTTTCTCCTGGAAAGCCCTTGCCTTCAAAAGACCCTTCTCCTGGTGACCCAGGTCAGTCCCAGCCACAGCACCCAAAGAGCGAACCCTGGATCCCCCTACAGCCTGGACGCTCCCCAGCGGTATCGACGTGCAGTGAAACCCCAATACATCTGCAATCCGTATAAAACGAGATGCCGAACAGCAACTGTGCCACAAGAAAATATGCAATCAGTAAGTGTAAATTCTAATAATAGCCTATATCCTCTCCATCTCAGAAGGACCTTAGTTACTGCAAAAAAGAAGATGCTCTCTCAAGTATTAATTTTATAAGACATAGTTCAAAAGACCAACTGCAAGACTCCCACAAGCACACTGACAAACAGCAGACAGTCCACAAGCTGAAAAGAAGTTCAGCTGCAACTGTGAAATGAAGCAATCAACAATTTAAAACCCCTGACTACATCACACTTTTTAGCACCCACAGATAATTAATTTACCATCTCAAATTTCATGCTGAGGGAACTGGGCATGTTTAGTTTGGAGAAGAGGAGGCTGAGGGGACACCTCATTGCCCTCTACAACTCCCTGAAAGGAGGTCGTAGAGAGGTGGGTGTTGGCCTCTTCTCCCAAGGGAATAATGACAGGACCAGAGGAAATGGTCTAAAGTTGCGGCAGGGGAGGTTTAGATTAGATATTAGGAAGAATTACTTTACTGAGAGGGTGGTCAGGCACTGGCACAGCCTGCCCAGGGAGGTGGTGGGGTCGCCATCCCTGGAGGGATTTAAGAAATGTGTAGATGTGGCACTTCAGGGCATGCTCTAGTGCCCGAGACTGTAAGGAGGGAGGGTTGTGTGTGTGTATGGTTGGCCTAGATCTCAGAGGTCCCTTCCAACCATGATGATTCTGTGATTCTGTGCTTGTTCAAAATCTCGTCCTGCACTTACCGTAAAACTCAGCAAATCACAACTGTCTCTTGTTCTACTCTGTGTGTGCTCCCCAGTTCTGGTGTACCCAGTAACGATGCAATCACAGTTGGTGTAGCTGTGACATAAAAACTCATATTTTCATTGCAGAGCTTGGCCTGAAGTTCATACCATATTCAGCATACAACTTACGTTACACATCGGCCTTGGGAGCACGAGATGTTTTATACTAGGAATGCATGATATTAATAATTCTGTATCGAATACTTAAGACACATAACACTGATTCACACAAAGATGCTTACATATAAATATGCACTTAGTATGGAAAAATAAGTATCAGTCTTCCTTGGCTGAGGTCTCCGACCTCAAATAAAGCCAAAGCATCCTAAAAGAGAACAACTCCTTTCTCCTCCTTCCCATTTTTTCTGACACATTGTAATGCCATTTTAACTGTATTTTTAACTTAGTTTTCAGAATTTCTTAGTCCAGAAGGACACACAGTACACAGTTTTGTGAGGGAAAGACACTCTGAGCTATGCCCTGTGTCTGAACCTTTGCCATCCTCTTCAAATGCACTCCTGAAGGAACATGTCCATCTCCATAAAAGCACACACCTTTCTAGTGAGAGAACATCTCCTTTACATCTGCAGAGCCTGGCGATAGAGATTTTTGTTCCTGTTGCTAACTTCAATTAGTCAAAAAGATATCTTCTATCTGCTAGATACTCTATAGCCATAGATTGGTCATTGAATGCCTTCTCTGAAATAAATGTTTTTTTTGTTGATTTATGCCATCTCCTGTATTCCTGCTCCAAGGCATCTGAGTCTTTTTTCAAAGGAAGATCACTTTTCCCTTAAGATGCTCTCCGTGAAGTAGGCCTGGTCCATGAGAGGCAGAGGGGACCCTCCCACACTCTCGACCCTGCTCCAGCTCTGCCTGAGACATGGGGTCTGCCCATTCTGCCACTGACATCTCCCGGTGGGACTAACGACATGCTTGCTCGGGACGGAAGATGTGGTGGAAGAAAGGGGTGCTGGGTGGGCTGCCAGCAGAGTTCTTATCAAAACTGCCTTGAGAACAGCCTTGTTCTGTATTTCTATCAGCAAGCATGGCCAACGAGAAAGGAGGTGTGGCTTTGAAGATGACACAAGACCAGAAGGTGACATCAGCAATGAAGAGAACCAAACTATCACAGAAGAACTGGATGATGCTGAAGACCAGAGCAATACTGGGACTGAACAGCACACAGCTGCGAGAGCACGCACAGAGGGACAGCCATTTCTGCTGTGATGAGGAGGGTCGAGAGGAAGGAGCTGACAACAAAACAATCAGTTATCCAGGTCCCATGGTGACATGCTCCGGGCCAGATGCAACTGCAGCATGAGCAAAGCAAAGAGGAGACAGACATGCTGCCACCTCCTGCCACAGAGACTGCACTGGACCGTGCTAACGAAGCTGGCAGCCCTCAGTAAATCTTATTACTAGGACTTTGGAAAAGGCAATGTGACACTGGGGTGCTCCCAGGAGACCATTCACACCACCATACGAAGCACTGCTAAGATGCACCTGGAAAACCACCCATTACTACTCCTGCCTCTCAGGGAGGACCGACCCAAGCACCAGATGTAGCCAAGTGTTCCTCAAGGAAGAGGGGGATAAGGAAATCTGTAAAACAAGGCCAGGCTGGCTAGGTGACACATGGGCACTTCCATGCTAGCAGGACACAAGGCACAGGCCAGCTCACCCGCCTTCGTCAGCAAGGGAACAGAAAGCTTGGCTCCAACACCTAGCAACCAGAGACAAGATAGGACAGGACCAGTCTCCATTAGTACAGCAAAGCCATAAATATTTGATAGAGGGAAAACTTATTAATAGTAAAGGACAATGCTGGCAAAGGAACAAACCAGTAAAACCAGGCCACTGCAATTTAGGAGGTTACCTTTCAGAAGAGTAGAGGCAGGAGATTTAACTAACGGTTTTAAGACAAGTATGATATATTTATGAAAGGGGTTATATAACTCAGTTGCCTGCAATACCAAGGGATGGGACGTGCTGACTCAGGAAGTTCCTTCCACTATTATTGTCCTAAGTCTTTTAATTAAGAGTGAGTGTCTTTCTAAGAATGCTAGAGGCAAAGCAGTTCCAGATTTGGTGCAAAAATTACCGTGCAGTAAGAAGTCTGGAGGGATCCAGTCTAGAGTAACTCAAACCAAGACAGTCCTCAGTGATACAACTAGACATACTATAGCTACATACTTAATACTATTATTACTTTATATATGTGTGTGTATAAACATATAGTAATAGACCATTAAAACAACAGAGTGAGTGGGTGCTGGACACCCATCATGTCATGAAACGCACAGACCTCCTGCTTTACACGCTGCACTATGGAAGCTGCTCACTCGGACACAGGCATTCTCAGTAAAATTACACAGTAAATACTAGTTTAAACTAACTTTCCTTATTTCAAGAGCATAGATGTTTATTTTCTCCCAAATCATAGAGATCATCACACAAGTGCAGCAAGTGCAGAGCACCCAAAAAACGCTATCCAAACTCTTGCCTCTCTGATTTTTCTTTCTAAATTTTTTCCTGTATGACATTGCATTATTGAAGTCACAGTCTTCTGCTTCCTGCATACCTTAGCACAAGCCTCCACTCAGAGAGATAAAAGATACCAGCGGACTGTTTTTAAATGTTGAACAGAAACAGAGCATGAGTAACAATGTATAAACACATCTTAATGCGGGAAAAAAAAGGGAAAAAAAATCAAAATCATGCAACCTAGTAATGTAAACTTTTCACCATTTGTGAAGACTAAAATGTACTTGTTTGTATTTCTATATCTGGAATTATGTCACAAATTATGTGGCAATTTTGACCCAACTCAGGCTACACACTACAAAAGCCACCCAGCTGAAGGAACAAAAAGGAAAGAAACCAGGGAGGTGAGACTAAGGTGGGTAAAATGTAGGCAGTGTTTCAAATAACTATAACTACAAAGATGCTGCAATTGCATTTAATGCTGCTACAAAAGGTGGCTGTGATGAAAAATTGTGTTACACCACATAACTATCCTGAGAGGTGCTTAAATCATGATTTTACACATTTAAAAAATTGTCACAAAGTGGGAAGATTTTCCAAAGACCACCATGCAAGAGACCAGCAGAGCAGCCCTGGAGACTCCAGCAGAGCAGGCAGCAGGCTGGCGGGACAGGCAAGGGCAGGGCCCCAGAATAAGGGGACAGCCCTTACTGAAGCCACAGCCAGCAAGGAAGGAATGAAGCTGCCAGCCCCCACCTGATGGACAACCCCAGCACCGTGGCCATGAGCAGCGTGGCAGTTAATGGAGCCTGTGATGTCCCTGAAGCTCAATGGGTGGCACGTGTTCTGCTGGAGAGAGGACAACTAGGGAAACCCCTGCAGCCAGGCCACCACAAGCTCCATCTCCCCCATGCAGATCCAGAGGCACCGTGCTGGGAAGCCCCTTGGAAACATGTTTCTCCAGGTACACCAGAGTAAGTAGAGGAGATTTCTGGAGGCAGAAGGCACCTAGTACAGGTATATACATATCAGTGGATAAAAATAACATTTTAGCTTAAATTGAATGTGCTCAGAGATTGAATGTGGAAGTACGGTAATATCTGTTGAACACTATTACGTTCAAATCACAACTGGAAAAGCATTATTTCTCTAACAGTGTCTTTCACCATTTTCTAATAAAATGAAAACTCAGCAAGAAGTATGACTAGGTGTGTAAATGCTGTATTGCCTTATTTTATATATACATAGAGCCAAATTGCATCGAACCAGTGAGAAACAACTTGTCTTTAAACGATGTCTTGGGTCAGAATTTAATCCTCCTATTGGAGGCAGGGCTACTTTTTTTTTTTCTAGTGGAGCTTCAAATGCGCTTTATAACTAGATTCTGGGAGGTCAAATCTAGACCATGTAAAGAAAGACATCCGAAATACTCCAGCATACCCAATATAAATCAGTGGACATATCACTAACAAAAAAAAAAAATCCATTCTACGGGCTTCTGGGGAGAATATTGAAACTTAGCAATAAAAAATGTAATGAAATAGGAAGGCAGCCTCAGACAGAGGCAGTCAATTAATGCTATCATCACCATAAAATATAAAACTCCTTAAGATTTAGTAAGAAAAATGTTACTTAATGTATCAGTTACTTGAAAATCTCTTAGCTCTGAAAACACTCACTCTGTTTTTAGCTCTGAAACACAATCTATATGGGTTCCTTAAGTAACTCTGGAGGAAAATATGCACCAAAATAAATGCTGAGAGCACCAGATACCTCTTAATTTTACCACCATGAGGAGCTCTACAATGAGTACCACCAATTCTGCCTACCCACTCCTCCACCTCGGGAGGTTTCTCCTGAAGACAGACACCTGCCTTCTCAACTGCAGCTCTGAAGCAACTCTGTATACGAGAGGTGCCACCTGAGCAACCAGCCATTCTTCCAGCCCTGCGCACACAGAGATGCGTGTCTGCACACACCACGCACCTCCTGCCTTACTCCCCACCTCCGATTGCTGTGGCACGCTGAATTTAGATTGCTCTTTCTTTAGACACGTGGCCCAGTGGCCCACCGTCTGCAAGACACAATGTATTTTACAACAATTAACAACTAAATAAGAAAATAGAGGATTCTGGCTTAGCTCAACCAGAATATATATTTGGATTATTTGCCAAAGCTACCATTGATTGATGAAACAAAACTGTAAAACATCCTGAAATGACACCTCTGTCCACAGCGGGAAGGGGAATGTACCTCTCCATAATCGAGTTCTTCTAAACCTGTTGTCCGTCACGTTGTATACCTCTTCTGAATACGCTGTTCAGAAATGTGCCGCACACAAGCTCTTTTGGTGCTTTTTCAAGCACAGAATCCCAGAATCAAAAATTTCAGACAGACTCTAAAAAAGAGGGCAAAAAGCTAAAGTGCCTCTGAGCCATATACCTTGAAAATATCCAATCATTAACAGATCAGTTAATTTTCCTGTTTTAAATTGGAATTTACAATTACTATGTGCAATTACCTTTTGGGAGAAACTGGAAAACCTTTCCACAAAACACTGCAGGTGGAAGGGCAGAGGAGCCTGGTTTGATGCTGTAAGGTTGCCTCCCCTCTCCAGGGGGACGAGCACACAGAGACAACTAGTGGTCGTGCCACAAAGCGGAGTGGCTGAAGCTGGGATGGCCAAGCCCCAGGAGAATGGGAAAGAAAAATTAGAGCCTGGCACTGTTTTTATCAGACCTAGTTGAGCATCACGTTCTGCCTCAAGCAGGTCCCTTCAAATCAGGGCACTGGGAGAGAAGGCATACACCAGCAGCTGTTCACAACCAGTGAAGACTAGGTCATCATCCAGCTCCGGAGCAAAAGGTCCAATGCTCCCCGTTGACACCTGAACTAAAGCAACCTGTCCTGGAAAGTAAGACGCAGCTTCAAGGATATTGTTCTGGACACCTTGCAACCCAACAGACTGCAAAGTGAACTGCAGGCAAAGAGACTACTACACCCAGTGCATCAGTTTTGACGGCTGACCACCTTGAAGAAAAGAAGGGGCTTTCTACCACAAAATACAGAAGAATTGCAGTGCTTGTGATGGCCCATGCATGGCATGCAGTATAGCTGTCAATCTTCCCACCATCAACATGTAACCTCAGACTGATGGTCTATCTATGTCAAAGTCTGGACTAGAACTGAAATCACTGTTGATGGAGAAGCAGAGAGATGAAATGGCAGCCCTACACACATCTGCTGGTCCTGGCACAGTGGTCACACTGTCAGTGTGAGACAGCCTGACCCTACAAGACTTGCACACACAATGTGACATAAGTATCTGAGTACCACAGTGCAGTCTCCTGGAAATGCCAAGCGGGTTCCCACCAGGAAAGGCAGGAGAGGGTCCAGCTGGCTGCTCAGACTTTGCTTCACCACCTGAAGTCAATGCAGAGCAGCCACCGCCTGGCCAGCACTCCCCATGTGAGCTCCAGGACTCTGCAGGAGGACGTAAGAACAGGAACAGAGCAGCCCCTCTCACCTGAGACACCCCACGCTTCCTCCTCAGCGGCATGAAAGGAGTTAGCCTGCTATGACTTGTCAGAGGCACCACGACAACTGATGATGATGGAGATGTGTGCCATCTTCATCCTCCTCAGCGGGCAAGAGTAAGAAAGGAGGTGCCAGGGTGCCTCTGCTACATGAAAGATTGCATCATTCTCAGACGCGAAGACTGGCTAAGGATTTTTCTTGAAACTTCAGTCATCACAATTATTTAAATTCATTCGCAATACTAGCAAGCCCAAATCTTCCCAGACCTTCTTGGCTTTTCTCTTACAATTCTACCTCCTGAAACCCCAATGCTAAGTTCTGCCTTCATATACCTACCACGTCCCAACAACATCCTTGAAAAATCCACCTGCAGAGTCATGAACAGAAAGTGCCCACAACACAGACTGCTTCATTTCTTCAAGAGAAAGAAAAAAAAGCTCCTCATTAAAGCCCGCTTGGGGTTTACAATTTGACTTACGTGGCTAAACCTGTTATGGGGAAACATGGCCATAACCCCAGATCATCAACTAACATTCAAAATATTATCGTGAATTGATCCTTAAATAAAGTAACAGCTCATAGTGCTCAGTAAGATTAATTTTATAGGTAATTTTTAATAACACATCTTTATGAGTATTAATAAGTGCCATAAGCTTAAGTGACATAAAGAGGATTTGTATGAAGGATCTGTGTTTGGATATAGATTTTTTTCCTCCCAGATTAGTGAGAATAAAGTAAGGTTACCAAATGGCAAGGACTGATGGGCATTATGTTTAGAAAGCCCGATTCCTCATAAAGAAGTGACAGAAATACCTATCATACGGTCAGTTTCTATTGCCCATCACAAATCAATTTTGTTAGCTTTCTTTAAACTAATAAAACTCGTCCAAATGCAATTCATCTAATCACTGTAGACTTCATACCCTTTATTAGAAAAATTCAGAATAACTAATCAAGCATTTCTAGCAAGTGGTTTTCCAGCAACTGTTTGTCATATAACAACATCTCTAAAATGCTAAAAAAATGTATAGTTTTTACATTAAAAAAAACAAAAGCATTCTGCACAGAAAATTCTTATGGGGAGAAGATCAAAAAAGTAGAGGGAAGGACAAGCTGCTTTTGCATTTCTAAGAGCATTTTTTCCTCTACCTCCAAAGCATTATATCTTGTATTTTAGCTCTTAGTCTGCATTTGATCCACTTGATATCCCTCCATCAGACCAGCCTGGCTTCTCAGCAGCAGGATATATCTCTCTCCTGCATCTCAAAACCAGTGCTGACCAGTCCAGCACCAAGACAGACCCCGTGGGAGAGGAGGTCCCAGGAACCGCCTGGCACATTCCGCATCTTTCAGGATGCCATGCCGGTGCCAACCCACGTTTCACCCCACCACCTGCCGACCCGCCTTACTCCTGATGGAGTGATGCACAAAGAAGGAAGCAAATAAAAAACATCGGACTGCCATAATACTAACATCACGCCGTGGAGAGGGAAGAGAGTGGCTGCTGCTCTCAAACCTCTGCAGACAGTCCCTCCTCGGTGTTGCACTGGCAGGGGCAGGGCAGGCACCACCCCAGAGCTGCTGCAAACCCTCCTTCCGCTTGCAGGGGCAGATCTCAGCCCTCACAGCTGAGCAGAGAAAAGGTACCATTTAATTATTTCTCAGCAAATGCCCCTACTTCACCCTCAGGGGAAGGAAAGAATTATTTCTATCACTTATTTGTGTTAACATAGATCCTAGTCTTGCATCAGGAGACAGGCAATGGGATGTTAAACCTTTGGCTTATAACTGTATTTAGGTTTATTGCTACAATTTTTTGTAAGGAAAGGCATGTTCAGAATCCAAAGATTACCATCCTTCACATGGTGGATGTGCTGATCGTAGGCCAAAGCAGTGACAAGGTTTATCACTATTGGGAAGGATGGCTAGTAAATTTTTTTAGCATTTAAGAGGGAAAGGAGAAAATTAGAATCGCTGTAACTAATGCTGCCTACTTAGATAGGAATTTGAAACACAGGGGTCTCCAGAAACGTTTTTTGTTGTTGCTTACTTTTTAAATATATGGAGTTAATATTATTATCTTCAATTGTTGAGTTTTAATCATAATCTGCAATATTGCAATCAATTCTGAATCATGTTCAAGTGATATCACTGACAAAGGACACAGAAGGAATACAAGAAAAGATGATTAATACTCCTATGATTTAAAGTTTGTCTCACCCAGAAGACATGGGATCACTTTACAGACACACTTGTGTTGCTTTTACTTCTGAACAATTAATTAACATATTTTGGAACCTTACAACAAGTAAGAAGGAAATATCATAAATATTGAATCTAACCTTTGCATGCTCAGTAGAAAGAAATCATTACAAATATCACAGTACTTTTCATGGAAACGAAGAATTTAATTTCTCCGGGACCAGTAGTTTTTGTAAATTAAGACAACTGCAAAAGAG
Organism: Numenius arquata; assembly: GCF_964106895.1. Taxonomy (NCBI): domain Eukaryota; kingdom Metazoa; phylum Chordata; class Aves; order Charadriiformes; family Scolopacidae; genus Numenius; species Numenius arquata. The sequence goes on along the minus strand of NC_133589.1, from coordinate 18,879,285 downwards.
AACTCAAGGTAAATTGGAAGAACCCTCTAATAACGACACAGATTCTGCTGCTCATTCTGCTGGTGAAATCTGACAATGCCCGCAGGATCCTGGAATGGATGAAGAGGGGTCTGAAGAACACAGAGACAGACTTTGTACACAGAGGGCTGTGCAGTAAGTGCATTTCATGCTTGCCAGTTACTTTCAGCTGCCTACAGCGGAAAGGATCCACGTGATAAGCAAAGCCTTTCTTTATCTGGTGCCTGCAATTCCCAAATGCTTTCCTCCTTGGATGCCATGAGGTCACCATCAAGCTGCAGAAACTCCCATTAATCAGCTAATTGTGAGGTCAGGTTTCAGGGAGGGGAAACAGAAAGTGCCTTCCCAAGCTCCTTTCACAGGGAAAGAAAATAAAAGGCAGAAAGGGGAAAAGCTCTCACAGGGGGAACACCAGAGGTTGGAGCACAGAGCATCACTTTTATCACCCTTCCTCACCATCTTCTTAAAGGGAATTAGTGTATGAGGGAGGGACAATATTTAAAGCATCCCTTAACAAGGAGGGGAGAGGGAGATAGGGGGAGGGCATTTTCAAAAGCATTTCTGTTGTTTGAGATGCAGAAAGGAGCCAATGAACTTGCAATATTGCCACCCAGCTGGAGAGCCACACAGAAACCTGGGGCAACTACAGTCCATGCCTCTTCCCAAAACGCCCCCCACTGACTTTCAAACAAAACACTGGAGGCATCTTATTACATAAAAATAGAATACTGGTAAGTGAACATGCTTATCATGTTAAATAGCAATGCAAATAACAAGCCATAAAGAGGAACTGATGGCCACAGCAACACACCCTCGGAAGAGGGAGATGTTGCTTTTTTTTGGAAGTAGGAAAGGATGACACCCAGGTGTCTCCCGAACACGAGTCCCACACTGGCAATGACAGGAAAGGGCTTTTACAGTTCACATCCTTTTTGGGTGCTGCACCTGGGGAAGCACAACCCCAAGCACCAGTATATGCTGGGGCCACCCAGCTGGAAAGCAGCTTGGCAGAAAACTGGGGATCCTGGTGGACACCAAGTTGAACACGAGCCAGCAATCTGCCCTTGCAGCAAAGGCGGCAAATGGTGTTCTCAGCTACTGCCAGCAGGTCGAGGACGTGATCCTTCCCTTTATTCAGCACTGGTGAGGCCACACCAGGAATGCTGTGTCCAGTGCTGGGCTCTCCAGCACAAGAGAGACAGGGACATACTGGCGAAAGTCCAGTGAAGGGCGACAAGGGTGATGAAGCACCTGGAGAAGAGAAAGCTCAGGGGGATCTCATCAATAGGTATAAATAAGTGAAGAGAAGGGGCAGACAGGAGGGAGACAGGCACTTTCCAGTGCTGCCCAGTGACAGGACAGGAGGCGATGGGCACAAACTGGAACACAGGAGGTTCCCTCTGAATGAGGGGAAACCCTATTTCACTGTGAGGGTGACTGAGCATTGGCACAGGTTGCCCAGAGAGGTGGTGGAGTCTCCATCCTTGGAGATACTGAAATGCTGCTTGGACACAGTCCTGGGTAACCTGCTCTGGGTGACCCTGCCTGGGCAGGGTTATTGGACCAGATGACCTCCAGAGATCCCTTTCAACCTCAACCAGTCTGTGATTCTGTGAAAGTACCCAGAACACAGATACTCCTGTGAGGAAGCCCTGAAGATGACAACTCAAAAGACAGTCCATTGGGAACGTCACACACGGGAGCGCACAGTGCTTCAAGGTGTCCTTGTGCTGCCAAAGCTCACGTCACATCACCAGGCAGCTCGGAGCACCACTGCCCACATCTCAGTTGGGTCCAACAGCGAGACAACAAGTATTTGAGAATCTCAGCCTGCAAGGCTCTGCCACATGGTCACACACTGGCTCCTCGCTGCCAGAGCCAAGCAAAGGCCCAACCATGCTGATGCAGGCAGTGTCACCTGCCCTCCAAGGCCTGCAGCCTGGAAACACACCAACCACCAGAGGCAGAAGAGTCATCGTTTAGAAACAACAGCCATGTAGAGTGAGACAGAGGTTTCTTTAACCACTTTCCAATGGAGGTTGCTTTCAGGTGCTGGAGTGCTGTAGTGCAGAACACAAGCTACAAAAGCCTTTCATGAGGCAGTCAGACCTCCCAACCAGCATCAAGTACTTACCTCTATACCATACATACACACATGTTAAAAGAGCATCCATTTAAAAAATTCTAATGAGCATTAACTGATTTTGCAAATCAATCAACCAAGATCTTACTTTGCTATTAATGCACCTTTTGTTTCTTTGGACAGCCACCACCATTCCCTTGCGATGTATGAAATTTCACTGGAAGCAGTTTTCATGCAACAAGAGGTCAGAAGGCCACCTCCACACCTGACGAAGATCCACATTGCTTTTCTGACCTCCAAAAGCAATGCTAACTTATGCCAACCAGCCCCATGCTTCTGTGCTTCCTGTCTGTGAAAGCTTTTATGCGCATTTACACATGCATGCTCATCTTGGAATTAGTGGCCAAACACGACCAACTATCTCTGCAGAAAGCAGCATTTAGGGCACGCAGTGGTGGTTTTCTTAAAGGGAAGAAGAATCAGGACGTTACGAAAGCAGCTTACATAAAACAAAATGTCTCATTAAGACCGGACCCAAAAAAAGCTTGTTTTCCCTGGGGATTTCTGCTGGTGTCCCCTAGCCCTTTCCCCATCCCATCTCTACCCCTGTGTGTCTTCTGAGCAGACACAAGGAAGAGACATCATTTGCAATGGCTAACTAGAGTTGGACCCACCTGCCTCAGACCCACCTGCCGACTGACTTGCTGCTGATCTGCACACTGGAAAGCTCTGCCTGTCTTTCCTCCAGGCAGGACCTTCTGGGGCTGGTCAGCCTGGAGAAGAGATGGCTCAGGGAGATCTTATCAGGGTGTTCAAGGACCTGCTGAGAGGGAGGGAGGATGAGGGAGCCAAACTCTTCTCTGGACCAGAGACAACAGGCACAAACTAAACCACACGAAATTCCATCTGAACACAAGGAAGCCCTTTTTTACTGTGAGGGAGGTCAAATGCTGGCACAGGTTGCCCAGAGAGGTTGCAGAGTCTCCATCTGTGGAGATGCTCAACCTCTCACCAGACACAGCCCTGGACAACCTGCTCCAGCTGACCCTGCCTGAGCAGGAGCTGCTGGACTCAATGTTCTCGGGAGGTCACCACCAAACTAAATAATGCTGTGATCCTGCAAAACACCATACTATGCAAGCAATAATTACCCTATGTTCACACATAATGCGAAAGAGAGGGAAGAAAACAAAAGCACCAAAAATCTGGTGCAATCCCACATCTTCAGTAGCTTGGAGGTCATGGAAAACTGAAACATTGTGTACTAAGCCCTATAATCATAGAGACCAACAGAAACACCTCATTTCAAGGAACTTCTACTTTCAATCCACTTGCCTAGGTGCTTCTATTGCCCTATTTTATGACAAGTGGAAAATATGGAGTCACTCTGCAGCCAGTGTGTTTAGAAAACAAAGCAATAATCTGCTTTTGGCAAAGACTGTTTTAAAAGATAATTTATACATCCCTGGAGGGGTTCAAGGCCAGGTTGGAGGGGGCTTTGAGCAACCTGGTCTGGTGGGAGGTGTCCCTGCCCAGGGCAGGGGGTTGGAACTCGATGATCTTTAAAGTCCCTTCCAACCCAAACCCTTCTATGATTCTACCTTAGAGAAAAAGACAGACGAACATTGAGAAGGAAAACCTTCCTTTACAACATTTAGCAAAAGTTAAATGAAAGTTGTTAGAAACAACCCTAATTTAACACAACATACCCATAGAGTCTGTGCCCAGTTTCTACATAAAGACGAAACAGCAAGATTTGATGGTGGTAACAAGATAATACAATGCACATTTTTATGCCGGAGAACAATGCCCACTTCTGGTTCCAGTTACTTTGAAATTAATAAACTAATATAAAGCAATTATAACTCAGGGTCTTTTCACATGATATTGCAAGAGAAGAACAGAGCAGTTTTTCACCTCCAAGTCCCAACCTCTCAGCGTCACCTTATTTGTTGTAATTAGCACTCATACGCAGAGAGGAATCAAGAGTGGGGTCAAATCCTGTTCCCAGAGGAGGATCCTCCCACTTAAAAGTGAAGCTCTCACCCCGAGACTTGAGGTGCAGCACAGGAGGCTGGAAGCTGGTTGAGAAGTGGGATGGACCTTCCCTTGTTACTATGGGCACTGCCACAGAGCAGCAATACACATTCTGGTGGAAAACACATTTTTCTATTTTTTGATCATTTACAATTATCTGGTGGAAAGCAAAGGTCTCTGTAATACACAGATTTTCACCTCCATAACATGAAATTTACTGCATAGTAAGGGGCATATCAGAAACAGGTGCAGATAAATAACATACTTTTTGTTATACAAAGATGGAAAGAACAGCCATGTATTCTATCTATGACCTTGTAACAGGGATTATGTAGAGGCAGAATACTCATTTGTTCTCATGAAAAGCACATTATCTATTCCATTTTGGTAACAAGTCTCCTTGGAGACACTTTTTTTCCCCACATACACTGAGCTGTGCATAAGGACAACAGAGTATCATCATCATCGGTGCTTTTTAAAGCTCAACAAACAGTATTCTGCTATGGTTCCTGAGTTTCCTTGCAGGGAGAGTAACTGTCGTCACTACATTTGCTTCCAGAAAACACATCCTACATCTAGTAAGTCAGGAACAGAAATCCACCCCAGTCCAAAGATGCAAGATCATTCCAATGGGACTGTTCCCTTCCCCATTGCAGTCCCTTTTTTTCCCCCCATAAATAGTGCACTTTTAAAAAAAATTATTTCTCAGAAGCTGCAAAAAACATCCCCATGCAACATTTAATAACTAAAGTCTCATGTACTCAGAATCGTTTTTCATCCCTACATGAATTCAAAAGAATTTTAAAGATTACTTATTAGTCCATTAATACATAATTAAAACTCAGGACTGAAACTTAATTGACTGGCTCTTGCTTTCAGTATTAGTAATGGGCTGCAAGTGTCCTCATCAAGTCAACAAGATCCTTGCACGCAATTATTAAGCATCAAGAACACATCTGTTAAAAAACTGCACGGTGCTTTACATTGTTCTCCAGTTTAAAAGCTAATTCATTTACTACTCCTTATCAAATCCTCCTGACTCCTATTAAGACTACTGAGCCTTAAATCTTCTGCCCCTTTTTTAGTCTATAAGAAGTTGCGCAGTGAAACAAGGATGATGTGGCGGTGGTGATGGCCTTCTTCCACCACCAGTGCTCTACCTCAGTTCAGACCATCACTCCCAGAGGCCGAACAGTGAACCCTGCACTTCGCTGCCTTCGTTCATGGCTGAAGAGACGCTCTTGGTTTCAGCAGGGACGAGCGCAGGTGTAGGAAGAAGACAGAGCGCAAGTCACCTCCCACCTCTCTTTTGCCTGCAGCTGAGTCTTTGTAACCCAAGGATTTTCGTTCCTTTCCACCAGAGGGGTTTGTTCTTCTCATGGTCCCCTTTCAAACCCCGCTCCCAGCTGAGCGGCGCTGGCACGGCTCCACGCTCCGGGAGACTGAAGATGCTAACTTGGGGAACTACCGTATTGAGGTTCAAGGTGTAGTTTTGGTAAAAAGAAGTTTCAAAACCCAGATGTTATACTCTAAAGCTAATTTGTTGCTCTAACTAAATAAAACATTAAAACAGCTGTATGACTGCACAGAAATTACCTCTTTTTAACAGTATTTTTAAAGCCCCAAATTAGCATAGCTGTCAAGCCCTCTATGCGTTATTGGCATTCCAAAGCGAATTCTTCAAATACACCGCATCGCAGCTGTTCCCGTTTAGCTCCTCCCCGCGCTGGGGCAGGGTCGGACCAGCCGCAGCTGCACCTGCCCGGTGCTGCGGGGCCGGGCCGGGATCCCGCCGCGGGCAGCGACCGTCCCGGGGTCCGCACCCGCGATCTCCTTCTGGAAGGTACCGCCGGCCGCTGCCGGGGCTCCCCTGCCCGCCCCGCCCCGCCCCGCCGTGCGGGCCCCGCCGACGGAGGGGCCGCAGCCGAGGCCTGCACAGGCCCGAGCCGCCCCCCCGCCCGCCCTCAGCTGCAGACCCCGCCCGGCGGGCGGACAAGATGGTCGCGGGGCGGCGTCGCTCACCTCCTCGGCCTGCTTGCGCAGCGCCTTCTCCCGCTCGTACTGCGTGAGGAGCTGCTCGTTGTCCTCCCGCAGCAGCTCCAGTTCCACCTCGTGCTCCTGGTTGTCGGTGAGCACCGAGTCCAGGTTCTCCAGCACCGTCACCACCAGCGGCATCAGCTCCTTCACCACTTCCTCGTCGTAGCAGTGGATCAGCCGCTCGAACTCGCGGTAGATGCTGTTGGCGAGGCCCGAGACCCGCTCCGACATCACCGACCCCGAGCAGTAATCGTCGCCCGGGTACCCCCCCACGCCGCCATCGTCCAGCTGGATCTCCAGCATCCTGCCGGCCTGTCAGCCACCCGCCCCGCTCCGCTCCCCGCCGAGGCCGCCGCCGCCAGGCTCCGCCCGCCGCGTCACGGGGACCGGCCGGGGCGGAGCGCGCCAGCACCGCCCTCCCCGGGCTCCGCGCCGCCCTGCTGTGGGGCCGGCCGAGGGTAGGCCTGGCGGGCGGCTCCTTCGTCGGCAGCCGTGGCCGGACAAAGGACGGCGTCGGCCACGCGGCGGGGCCCGATCGAGGCGCGGGGTCCCCACGCGTGACACCCGGCGCAGCCGAGGAGGGGGACGAAGGCCGGCGCCGTGACACGAGCTGCGCGTCAGGCTGCCATCTTCTCCCGCACCCAGGGCAAAGGCTCGGCAAACCCGGCTCTGGTTCGTTTGGGACATCCTGACTGAGACACAAACCTGAGTCTCCACAGCCCAATCTGAGCCCCAAAACCAAAGGATTCAGGGAAAATAACTTGTCGCGGGCCTGGGATATGCTGCGGACTGGAGAGGCCTTCAGAGTAAATGGTCTGAAGGTCACAAATGAGTCCGTTCTTTCCCATTCACGCCCTCAGGTTCTGCATCACCTAACAGAAGCCTTACAAAGCGTTATCTGAACTGGGTGTCGGTCAACCTAAAGCCTGATCTGGAAGGACTCTTTTTTGAGGGAGGGGGACAGCTTCCATCCAGAAGAGCGTTAGAACCTAATTTTGCAACCTAATTATTAACGCAAACCTTCAGGCTTACAAGTCTCTTCTAGCATCTAGGAAAATCAGGGCACTCCTTTGCTCTGTGCACATTAGTTGTTTCAGTTTAGTTACTCGTATTTCCAAGATAAGGCAGGTGTAGCGCCTGCAGTGAAAGGAGAGGAGGGCCTGTGGGAGGGATGGCAGGGATGAATTGACAGGTAAAACCAGACAGCAAAACTGGGCTGCTGAAGTCCTAAAAAAAAATCCAGCACCTCAAAAGAAATCCAGTTACCTTGAAAGTAGTAGCACAATTGCAGAACTTCATCCATAGATTTCTAAAAGCAGCAGCACGCTGCCCGATGTGGGAGGCAGACTCCAGCACCCACAGGGGATATTTGTGTAATATATTTGTACAGAGTCTAACAATGGGGTGGAAAGGGAAAATAATGCGCCAAAACGCCTGTGTTATCAGCATCCCCCGGTTCTCACTGCTGGAGAACATTTCATTTTGTCGTTATTCATCTCGATGCCCTTTTGCAAAATACCCTTGTGCATAACCTACTTGTGAGGGATATTGCTTTTCATGTTCTCAGCTGAGAAAGTAGAGAGATTCTGGAATATAAGGGACATACTTTACTATTCTTAACAAAGAAAAGGCAATTAAATTCTTTACATATATCTGAAAGTCAGAAGCTTCTCATTTAGGCATTGTAATTAGAAATAAGAATGGTTTACAAGCCAGGTAAGCGTCATGGTTTGAAGAATCCACAACAATTTATTGTTGTTTAGACAATTATTCTATCACCTGATGACCCCTCCCCATCCAGGAAGGGGAATCAAGAAAAAAACAAGGAAACCTGAGGGTTGAAATATAAACAGGTTTAATAGAATAATACTAAAGAATTACCATGAATAATACTGAAGAACCAGTATTGATCCCGATACCAGTACAAAACACACAAGGACTAGCCCCAGCCCAGTCTCCCCCGCAGGGACAGCCAATGTGGGACCCTGCGAGCGCTGCGGCTTCGGGAGGAAGGGAAAGGCTCAGGGCTCTGGCACCGCGGCAAGGAGTTCTCAGGGTGGCAGCCATCAAGGGAGAGAGAGAACTCCTCAGCAAACTTCCTAATTGATATTGAATGTGATGTTCACGGTATGAAATAACCCTGTTGGCAGCTTGGGTCAAGAGCCCAGGTCCTGCTCCTCCTCATCCCCATGCCTGGTGAGCTCGAAAACACTGAGGCCTTGAAACCCACACGCCAGAGCTGGCTGTAAATATTTTCACTACCTCAGATGCTAGAGTCTTCTAAAAGTGCAGTTTTCCCAAGCATTAGAAGAGTCCTTACCGAAAAGTAAAATTACTGAAAGACAAATTAATCCTGCGTCGCTTAAGCCGCGACAATAAGTGATTTGCATAATTGGAAGAAGTAGGCATAGGCAAATGAGAAAAAGAGATTCATTAATTAGCTAAGCTGTTATTGCCTTTACAAAAAATAAAAAATCAAGCCCTAAAAAAGATTTTTTTATATGCAAAATAACTGTTCAGTCACCTTATGCTCAGAAATATTCAAATAAAGTATATCTAAAGTTCTCTGAAGGATTATCTCTTTCCTCTTTCAAGGGGTTTCCAACTAATCAAAATTTAAGTCTAAATCAAAACTGTTGGGGGTTTATGATGATAGTTGCCATTTCTAATTTTCTAAACAAAATATTTCAAAGTTATAGGGCAAATTTATGCATAGAAAATATGACCAAATCATTCTTCAGGAATTAAACTTTCCTTTGTTGCACCCCAAATTCCACTCCTCTGGACTCAAGCACTTTTCACCAGTGTTTCCTTTTGTCTCTTTTAGGGGTGCAGCACAGCTCCTGAGAACTCGTCAGCCAGGAAGAACCAACGGCCAAGCCGATACTGCAGTAGGATTTCAGATATCAGGGATGCATTTTTTCATCAATGGGGCAACGCTTCAGCCTGACCCTGACAAATGGATGCTTCCAAAAGCAGAACAAAAGACTTCATGGTAATCGTGCCCATTTGTGTTAGCTGCATGTATATTATCCCCCAGGAAACTACAGTGGGGCTACGGTTCAGGTGCCATTCAGCCAGGTGCAGTCTTACTTTTTCTTCATCAAATTTCTACAAGTCAAGAATAGACACTTAAAAAAAACAATTATTGGACAACTTAGGTGTTTAGGTTCTTGGAACATACATATTTCACTCTCCCTTTGCAGTTACAGAGCTTCTCCTGAAGAATCAATTCATATTTTGTACAGCGTTTTTAAAAAATTAAAAGAAAAATGGCCAAAGAGAGACTAAGAGAACTATACAGCCCATTCACTATAAGGAAACATTTTTGGTTTGGGTGGTAAAAGGAGGAGACCAAACAACTGCTTAAATTAAAAATTTAAGTTTAAAATCAGAAATAGGTTTTCAGATTTGGTATTTTTATTAAAGGCTGAAAAATGTCGATAAAAAGACATACCTGTTTTACACCACCATTGAAGTCTGTGTTTTGCAATACATCTGCGTTTAGACTAAAAGATAATTTAGCAAGTATGGTTTTGTAGGCCAGCAATGCTTTACAGCCAGAAAGAGTTGTTTGTATCTTTCTAGCGGCCTTTAAATAGTTTACATCAGTAGAATCTGTTGTGGTTTTGACCGGATTGACCAATCAGAAGGACAGATGGCCCCTCCCTCCCCCCTCTAAGGAAAAGAAAGGGGAGGAAGAGATAAAGAGATCTATGAGGTTAGAAAAAAACCTAAACTACTTTAATGAAAATATTAATAAATAGTGAAATAATAAATAATAATAAGAAAATTAAAAAAAAAAAAAGAGAAAAATTATACAGTATATACAAAACCATATCAAGCTCCCAGGATGACAATCAGGTCACCAGCAGGCACAGGGAAAAGTCCCAGGCTGGACTCGGTGATGGACAGGAGCTGGATTCCGGATCTGCAGTCAGGAATGCTCGGATTGGGATCAAAGACAGACGAATAGACAGGGTCCTCCTCCGGCGCTGGCCATTGAAGAAAAAGAGTTGACCCTTTGATCCCTCAGCTTTTATACTGAGCATGATGCAGATGGGATGGAATACCCTGTTGGTCAGGTTTGGGTCACCTCTCCTGTCCCCTCCTCCCCCCAGGTGTGACCCCTCTGCGCTTTTCCGCTTCTGACCCTCCAACGGGGCAAATAACAAAATTACCTGACCTTGGTTGTTATAGCAATAAGTATAAGCAAGGGCCTCTCTGCACACCATTCCTTGGTATAATCAGGTCTTATCACTGTGAGAGTGAGCAGTTTCTTAACAATATGCTGTTAATTTCAGAGTTTAGTTAGTTAGAAGAGGCCCAGCTAAAAAAGTATAATCTTTGAACAAAAAATTAGTTCTGTTTTACCTCAAACCAGGACAGAATCCCAAATATTGGATTTTATTACATAAACTGAACGAGCCAAAGTATATCTAGTCTTTCTGAATTTCAACTGGGCAAGGCTGCAACAAATAGTGGAACCGCCGTGACAAAAAAAAAAAAGGATATGCCCCAAAGTTACTGTGTTCTTCAGAGGAAAATTCAATGGTTCAATCACCAGAGTATTATCCCCGGTATCAGTGGTTGTTATCAGGTGGGGGGATGAAATTGGTATGATAAAAAACAACATGGAACATTTTGCTCACAGATTAACTGAGACGTCCACTTGCATTTCTACGGATATATTATAAAACAAGTTTCCCCACCTAATACCACCAGTCAGCATACCCAGTGTAACCTTCGGATTCTGGTGGCTCATCTTGTTCTCTAAACATGGGAAAATGATGTTTAATCTCAATCTCTACTTGCTTATTAGACATGTAGAAAAGAAATACCCACTAAACCCATACACTAGTACTTACATGTAGCTATTTCCCCTGCATATATGCAATAAGTACTAAATCAGGTATATCCAATTGCTTTTTCAGGCTCTGCATCAGATGTAGTGAACATGTACTGCTTTCAAATAGGTCCTCATTTAAAAACATATAATAGTGCAATTCAGGTCTCAAATTTTTTCTTGGAAATTTTTTTTAAAAATTGTACAAATGAGTGCCCTCGTGTTTTTGTAAACAGTCTAATCCACAGTTTTATGTGGATTTAAATCAGAATTTCATCAGAATTTATAGATAAATCTGCTGAGTTAGCGGGGGGGGGAGAAGATGGAAGTGAATTGCTTACTTTCACAGAGGAGAAATGAGATCATCCTGGTTATAACGTAATCAAAATGGAAAATGTTTCTGTAGCTCATGCAAATGAAACAGAGCTTAAAGGGGATGAAATTCTCATCAACTAAACGGGGTCATTTTTTTATCATTAATAGTAAATAAGGTAGCATCTAAAACTCCCAAGTACAAGCCACAACAACAGTATGCTAAACACAAGGCAAACAAAGGCAGTAAGATAAAAAATGGCCCCATCCAGAACAGTCTTGTGATCTAGGAAGAAAAAAAATGCCTAGAAAAAAGTCTTGCAAAACCACGGGCAATTGGGAATTTTCCCATACAACAAAGGAAAAGTAAATACTAAGGCAGTTGTACATAGCAGCATATGTATGGGCATATTTGACCACACCTTGAGTGCTGTGTCCAGTTTTGTTTCCCTCACAACAGGAAAGACATTGAGGGGCTGGAGCGGGTCCAGAGAAGGGCAACGGAGCTGGTGAGGGGTCTGGAGCACAAGTCTTGTGAGGAGAGGCTGAGGGAGCTGGGGGTGTTCAGCCTGGAGAAAAGGAGGCTGAGGGGAGACCTTCTCACTCTCTACAACTCCCTGAAAGGAGGGTGTAGCCAGGGGGGGTTGGTCTCTTCTCCCATGGAACAGGCGATGGGACACGAGGAAATGTCCTCAGGGGACCAGGGGAGGTTTAGGATGGATATTAGGAAAAAATTCTTCACCGAAAGGGTTGTCAAGTACTGGAAGAGGCTGCTCAGGGAAGTGGTTGAGTCACCATCCCCAGAGGTATTAAAAGACCGGACAGACGTGGTGCTGAGGGACATGGGTTACTGGTGGACTTAGCAGCATTAGGTTAATGGTTGGACTCAATGATCACAGAGGTCTTTTCCAACCTAAATGATTCGATGATTCAATGATTCTATATCCAGCAAGCAGAAGTAATACATAACTGAGTGGGATTACAGCAATATGTGTATTAATGATTTTTGTAAGAAATACCTGGTTTTGGTATGCATGAGACCACCGATCCACAGCAACATACTCAGTAACTCCCATTTTACAAATGCTAATTTCACTGAATTTCACTGAATCTTTTTTAGAGTTGGAAGGGACCATATAGATCATCTAGTCCAACTCCCCTGCTGAAGCAGGATTGCTTAGAGAATGCTACTCAGGACTGCATCCAGGCGGGTCTTGAAAATCTCCAAAGAAGGGGACTCCACACCCTCCCTGGGCAGCCTGTTCCAGGGCTCTGGCACCCTCACCGTGAAGAAATTCTTTCTCATATTCGAGTGGAACCTCCTATGTTCCAACTTGTGCCCGTTGCCCCTCGTCCTGTCACTGGGAACCACTGAAAAGAGTCTGGCTCCCTCCTCCTTCAGCCCACCCTTTAGATACTTATAGGCATTAATAAGGTCTCCCCTCAGCCTTCTCTTCTCCAGACTAAAGAGTCCCAGCTCTCTCAGCCTTTCTTCATAAGGGAGATGCTCCAATCCCTTAATCATCCTCGTTGCCCTTCGCTGGACTCTTTCCAGTAGTTCCCTGTCCCTCTTGAATTGGGGAGCCCAGAACTGGATGCAGTATTCCAGTTGTGGCCTCACCAGTGCAGAGCAGAGGGGGAGAATGACTTCCCTCGACCTACTGGCCACACTCTTCCCTATGCAGCCCAGGATTCCGTTGGCCTTCCTGGCCACAAGAGCACACTGCTTGCTCATTGTCATTTTGCTGTCTACCAGGACTCCCAGATCTTTCTCTTCGGAGCTTGGCTCCAGCAGGTCCACGCCTAACCTGTATTGGTGCCTGACATTCTTCCTCCCCAGGTGCAGGACCCTACACTTTTCCCTGTTGAACCTCATGAGGTTCTTCCTTGCCCAGCTCTCCAGCCTGTCCAGGTCTCTCTGGATGGCAGCACGGCCCTCCGGGGTGTCAGCCACCCCACCCAACTTGGTATCATCAGCAAATTTACTGAGGAAACACTCTGTCCCCTCGTCCAGGTCACTGATGAATATGTTGAACAGGACTGGACCAAGTATTGACCCCTGGGGGACACCGCTGGTTACAGGCCTCCAGCTTGAACCTGTTCCATTAACCATTACCCTTTGGGTCCTGTCACACAGCCAGTTCTCAATCCACCTCACTGTCCCCTCATCCAGCCCACACTTCCTTAGTTTTCCAATGAGGATGTTATGGGAGACAGTGTCAAAAGCCTTGCTGAAGTCAAGGTAGATGACATCTGCTGCCCTCCCCTCATCCAGCCAACCAGTTATGGCATCATAGAAAGCTATCAGATTGGTCAAGCATGATTTACCCTTGGTAAATCCGTGTTGCCCACTTCCAATAACCCCCCGCTCTTCAACTTGTTTGGAGATGACATCTAGAATGAGTCTCTCTATTACCTTCCCAGGGACGGAGGTGAGACTAACTGGTCTGTAGTTCCCAGGGTCCTCCTTCTTGCCCTTTTTGAAGACTGGTGTGATGTTGGCCTTCCTCCAGTCTTCTGGCACCTCTACTGTTCTCCATGACTTTTCAAATATGATAGAGTGTGGCCCAGCGATAACTTCTGCTAGCTCTCTCAGCACTCGCGGGTGTATCTCATCTGGGCCCATGGACTTATGAATGTCCAGTTTGGCCAAGTGGTCCCGAACCTGGTCCTCAGGTTCAGGTCCTCAGAAGGCATTACACCTTCTCGTGAATATTGTCTCTGGTTTAACAATGGAAGAAACTGAGGCAGAAGTGTTAAATGGACCCACAAAGACCATGTAGGGAAGGCTGGCTAGAGCTGGGATTAGAGCAAAGGAACTTTTGAGGACTAAATGCAGATCTGGAGTCTGCGTTTGACCTGTATTTTCATCTTCCCATGACAGCGTCAAGCACTGTCCTGCCCGGCAGCCTGCTGTGGTGCAGTGGTGCTGCCTGACTGTTATAGAGTTGTCAAGGTAAGGAAAATGCCAAAAGGTTGTACTTGTATGGGGACCAGCTGTTCCCTCCTGCAGCGCAGCTACAGAGAACCACTGCAGGCACACCTCGGAGCAGGCTCAGCTGATGTCAGGCTGTGGAGTTCAAGCAGGAAGGCAGCAGAAAGCCATCTTCTTCGTGCCAAGTCCAACCTGGCAGGATGGAGAAATGAGGCTCCCAACATACACATTTGCTTTAGAGTTCTTGAAGAAGAGTGCAATTCCAAAGTCGTTATTAGCAATGATCCTAAAAGCTTCCTATCACACAAAGGGAAAGAAAGCATAATTGCAATGGGAATATCACATCTCATCAGTAATTAACAGTTTTAAGTCTTATGACTGTTTCATCCTGTTATGTCATTATAGCTAACTGTATTGCTAGTATACTATAGATTCATTGCATGACAGCTTTTAGAGACAGCTGCATTTATATCAAAAAATGTGTTTGTCTCCCAAAAAAAGGAGAATTGACAGAGAAAGTATGGAATGGAATGGAATGGAATGGAATGGAATGGAATGGAATAGAATGGAATGGAATGGAATGGAGTAGGATAGGATAGGATAGGATAGGATAGGATAGGATAGGACAGGATTCGAGTAGTTCTCTTAGAAGGGACCTACAATGATTGGGTCTGAGGAGTAATTAGTTATGGGATGGGTCACCAATAAATCATGAAGCATCTGAATATAACAGTGAGATTTTCAAGCGTTCTCCACACAGAGCAGGTCCAGCCAAGTGCTGTGGATACAGTGGGTGAATAGGTGTAAACAAAAAATGTGAGTGCAGAGGATTCCACTGAAAAATTTAAAACTCAAAAAGTTGACCAACATGTTGGGTCGTGATTCACACTGTCTTGCATGGGAAACTATGCAGACAAAAAGTTGTACTGTCATTCACAACAAAACCAGCATGCCAGCAAACTTGATTGCATGCTTGATTAAATTGCATTTAAAATATTATGAATAAAAATTTACAAGATCAGGTAAAAAGTGAGAGAAACAAGCAACTATAGGGTCAGAGAAGGTTTATTCACCATTATTTTTTTTGGTTCATTCCTCATTACGTTGAACTTCTAATTTCATGTAATCATCTAGAGGGTATGTAAAAAAACATTTAGAAAGTTTTCTTCTGTTTTGCCCATGTACATAAGAAATTCTAACCAGGGAGTGACACGACTTAAAACCCATTAAATTGCATAGCCTGATGGCATTACCCACACTTCCTGACCGTAATCTCAGAAGGTCCAGCAGGCATCCCTGAGGTGAGGTGATCGGAGCTTAATTACATTATCCTTTCTACAAAAGAGCTTGTTCAAGTCCTGTGACCGCTGTTAAAGCTCCTACTGAAAAAGACAGGTGATTGCCTTAAGTGAAATTATACATTAAAATATACATTCCTTTATTTATAAATCCATAAATAATTTAAAGTCTAGAGATGAGTCAAGAAATGACAGAAATGGTAGGTGCTGCCACATGTGAAGAAGAGTTAAAATTACCACTTCAAAATGAAAGTTGGCAAGAAAAATATTTGCTTATTGTATCCCTCTTGGGTTTTTATTGCATCTAGCATAGGAACTTATATATGATTCAAATTGTTATTTGCTTAGCACTAACAACATGCTAAAAACTAATTGTTCTATAGATATGACTGCAAAGTCCCTTTCCAAAAGAATTTACAAGTAGATAACATAAAGGCAAAACACAAGGAGGGACAAATGGATAGAAACACCGGGACTAAGCAAGTAAAATCAGGATTGTTTTTAAATAACCACACGATCTCCAATTAGCCTTTTGGGTTTTTTCCTTTGGCAGCTGGAACTTTGCTGTGTGAAAGAATAAATGTTTTTAGGTCTTTATCTTGATGGCATGCAGCCAAGGAAAATATTAAGTTGTTTTTAGTGGCTAGAACTTACCTTCAAATAATATTCAGCTGAAATCCAAGACATCAAGCTGTTTCTGCAGAAAATTATGGCACCGTAGTACCAATATGACAGTTGGGGCAGAGGTAGGATTTCTGTGCTACAGACTTTCTTTACAAGTGATTATTCTTGTTTAAAAATGCCTGTACAGCAGAAACTATGTGTGCTTGGTTTCTCTAAGCCAGAATCTGGAGAGTTGACTGGCAAAATTTAGCTGCAGGAACAGGATTGTATAAAACCTTTTTAAAGATGTTTACCAGTTCAAGAAGGACAGGAAACTGCTGGAGAGGGTACAGCAGAGGACTACAGAGATGATTAGGGGCCTGGAGCATCTCCCTTATGAGGAAAGGCTGAGGGACTTGGGTCTTTTTAGTCTGGAGAAGAGAAGACTGAGGGGGGATCTGATCAACACCTATAAATACTTAAAGGGTGGGTGTCAGGAGGACGGGGGTGGTCTTTTTCAGTGGTGCCCAGTGACAGCACACGAGGTAGCGGGCACAAATGGGAACATAAGAAATTCCATCTAAACACGAGGAGGAACTTCTTCACTTTGAGGGTGTCAGAGCCCTGGAACAGGCTGCCCAGAGGAGTGGTGAAGTCTCTGTCCCTGGAGACATTCCAAACCCGCCAGGACACATTCCTGTGCAACCTGCTCTAGGTGGACCTGCTCTGGCAGGGGGTTGGACTGGATGGTCTCCAGAGGTCCCTTCCAACCCCAAATCATTCTGTGATTTCTCTCTAGCATAAGAACTGTTTAGTGCTATTCCATTTAAGTTTAAAAGGAATGCTTCATTTAGCTTCAAATAATTTAATGAAGTTCCATAAACATTTTAAAAACAATGTTTACAGAAGCCCGTTGAAAACCCTATCTAACAACAGCAACCGATGCACATATAGCTCATCTCCCACTACAGAAGCTTCTTCCATATTTGTTAAGGTCAGGAAAAAAATTATTCTGGTAGTTTTACAAAACATCTTTCACTGTAGTGAAAGTAGTTCCTGAACTGTGGTAATGACTTGTGCTTTGACCAGAGAATGCATGTCACAGAGGTAGTCAGCCTTTATTTTTAAATAGAGAGTCTACCATAACTCTTGGAAATCCCTACTAGTGTTTCCAGCTTTCAATTTTTTATTTTTAATTTACAGCCACAAGATCTTAATATACCTTCTACAGGACTCAGGAGCTGCTTTGAATCAGACATCATTCCTTGGTAGGTACCTACAGACCACAGACTCTCATATTTCTGTTTGTTCAATTCTCTTTATTAGACAGAGCTTCTATTAATTAAATGCACTGTAAAAAAAAGGTAGATAAAACTACATATTGGATACCCTCACAACCATGAAAGTTTTGTATAGACTAGCTGTGTACATCTACTCACCCTACTGAGCACTCCATCATTGCTTTGCAAATATACACTCATTTAGTCAAAATTTAATTAACTGCTTTGATGTAGCGCTTCGTTCTCTGCAACCAATGGCAAAACACGTGCATCAGGTCATTCTCTCTAATCTTTTACATTTCTTCAGTAGAGTAAATAGTATAGTATAGTATAAATACGCACAACAAATACACACACAAAAAATCATTTTCAGTCAAGGAGCAATAGGCAAGATTGTGCAAATACCAAACAAGATCTCAGGTGGTGATTAGGGGCCAGATAATGTGACCTATTCCCTGTCCCCTCCTCCTGGCTAAGCAAGGAGGCATTTTGAAGGCTCTGGCAGAACTGCAACCAGAGTCTTAGTCTTCAGAGGATGGTGGAGAGAAGAGGAGGAATTCAGGCCTTGTAGGAAGACCCTGGAGAGTTTTTGTTTAGCGTTCAAAAAACATTAGTAAAAGTAACTTTCATTCTGGGTGAAATCCCTGAGATGTGCAAAGGCGGATTTCTGCATCCCTGAAGGCAATTCTCCTTTTCTGCAATCTATTTTATTGAATTCTTTAAAGAGTGTAAGAAAGCAGAGGTGAATTCTCTATTAGCACAAGCGATTACATTTTTTACTACATTTTGATTAAAAAACAGTTTATAAAATCTGACATAATTTTCTTCCCATCTGCTGGTTTGCTGAATTTTGAAGTGCACTACTGCGATGATATGGTTTAGCAACAGAAAAGCTAATTTCTCCTCTACCTCTCTTCACGGCACTTCAGAAGCATTTGCTGGACAGTTTTAAAAATGGCATCTTTGCCTAAAGCAAACGTCTTTTTGACATGGTTAGCATATACCCAGTTGTTACGCAGCTTTGGATCTGTCACAATAAACTGCTCACCTCGTGCTCTGACTGACTTGTCCCCAGTACTCGCAGCTGAAGTTCACTTGAGAGCTCTGCAAAACGTCAGGACACGATACGCAAATGGTAGAGTATTTCCTTAAGATGGTGCTAATTACAAAACCACTGATTGCAGTGATCTGCCCTAAGGGTCTGTAGTAAGGATGAGAGTTTCATCTTCTGCCTCTGTATTTTATTAATTCTCATTGCTTTATAACTGATATCCAAGTGTGCTTTTCAGGGCAGATGATAATTACATTCACAGTTAAGATTAACACCAAAAATGTATGCAAAGTGTAAGTTCAGGGTATTTATTTTTTTTAATAACTTGCAGGTAGACTTAATTTGTTTTTCTTGCATATTAAATTGATGAGTAGACCTTGAACTGAAGGCAAAAAATATTTCCAGAATAAAGCCAAGGTGTCCTGGCCCACTGATCTTTTACTCCCTGCCTACATATAGACAGAGGGGAAAAAAACCACCCAAACCAAATCAAAACCAAACAAAAAACCAAACAAAAACCAACAAAACACCAAAACCCCAAGCAAGCTGCATTATATGAAAACCATAGCCAAAATCATGGTAAATTAAGGAAGAGTAGAATCGTAGTAAAATGTGCAGAAGCTCATGCTGTTTTCAGTAACGCTGGCTGCTACTAAATGTTTTATAGTAGCCCTTTTGCACTTGATGTCCTTCCCTGCCAGTGAGAGACAGAGAGAGACATGAAGGGAGTAGGATGGGAGATTTCGAATGTCAGTTTTGACACAGATATTCTATACCAGCATGATGCTTTCTTCCTGTATCCTGGACCTTACCCCCAGCCCCACTCTTACTGCTGTGCTTCCAGCTGACATGCTGCAGATGCAGGGATGTGCCTGCCTAGGGACAATCTTTTCAAGCAGCAAGGGGCAGCTGCTCACCCCTTAGTGCTTAGAAGTTTACATCAACTCCCCCATTTCTTTCCACTTGCTTATTATAAAGTAGGAGAGAGTCTCTTGCAGAGCCTTTAGAAAACTAAGCTATATTTAAAAGAGACCTTCAGTACAAATTAAGGTGACAGACAATGCTCAGATATGGCAGTAAGGGATGCAGTACAAGTACCGAAACAGTCAGGTTGCCTTTATTAGCGGTTCAGCAAAGAGGGAAAATTCTGCCTCTGTGACAAGGGCAAAGAATATCATTAACTACCAGGACTCCTTAGTTTAGTGCTATATTAAATCCATGGTGGGTTTTAAGGTCTGTCCTGAACCCATGGGAGGGACAGTTTCTCAGCTAGCTGGAATGAACATCAGCAAATGGAGCAGTAATGCTGGGGAAGGTTACATTATTAATTACATTAAAGAGCTCTCTCGCAACAGCAGGACATTACAGAAAAAAAAGCACAGCTCATTCCTCAGACACCATGGTAAGCAAACAGGCACAAGCGTGGGTCTTCCTGCCATTGCAAATCCTCCTCCTCCTCCTCCCTGCTGCTCACCTGAGCTCTGGGGATTTTCGTCTCTCCTGGCGCCCATCCTCGGCGGTGAGCAGCTCCATCAGCTAGGGAGGCAGCTGCTGGCAGCACCAGCAGCAAAAAGACATTTCCGAGCTTGGCAGCAGAGCAGCCTCTGGGGAGCCAGCAAGCCTGAGAGAAGACACGGGCTGGCCAGTAAGAAAAACACACAGTCATGAGAAGGATATGGGAAAATATGTTAAATGATTACGTATTAATGCTGCTGTTTCCTCTGTTTTCAGAAGACATGCACAATTCATTGCTAAATGAAGTATAACACCGGACAAATTAAAATTACTCACCTGCCTGAAAACGATGTGCTTACTACAGCTGTATTTTACCTGTTTGTGACTGAAGAGATAACAAAAAATACAGTATCTTTTCTTTTAAAAAAAGATTTAAGACAACTTGTCACAAAACCAATTTCACTGTTTTCTCTCATGAAAGGCAATCACTGGGAAACAGAATGCAAATAATGACACATGCTTTAATAAGTTAAGCGTTAAACTCAAAGGGCTATCCACAATACTTGAGGAGTCCCTGAGACTGAGATCTCAGTGATGAAAAAAGCAGATAAACAAGAGGAAACGTATACCAAAAGAGACTCCCTGCTTTAAGACAGAAAATTGAAGCTATAAAATCAGAAAAACTGGCACAAGAACTTCAAGGGCAGGAGAAGGACTTGATACTACTTTCAGTAAGCTTTCTGTAAAACTGAATTACAATTATCTGTATAGGTTTTTATGAGAGGACTAAAACCAGGACTTCTGAGAGCTTCAGGAAATAACAAAAGCTCTACAGTTTTCAAATAAATGTGCAGTCAAGGCAAAATCTTATGATGATACATTTAAGGATGCACAGGTGTAGGAACCAGGCAATGGTTCAAATCAAAATCAGAATGACTGAACACCTACAAATTCAAGTTAAGATGAATGGAACTTGACAGAATACAAGAGGCGTAATAGACAGGAGACAATATTCAAACCATAGCTATACTTACAAGGTAGAACCTAAGGCAAACCTTGAGTCAACCAGCTGCCCACAACTGTGCTCCAGAACGTACAAAGCCATCACAGATCCTCTATGATAAAGGTCTCCTTCAAGGATGGTCTCCCTAGATTGTGTTCAGAATCCCCATCTTACCTGTCAGCTAATTGATTTTTCTTATCAAATATTAATTCTCTTCCTTGAAGCAATACTGGAAGAAGAGCTCTCCTCCTCCTCTCCTCTGTCTGAATTGGTCTGTTTTTTGCCCCGTAAGAGTTGTGAGTAGATGAGGCTTCTGACACACTGTGGCTTCTTTGGTTTTAAATTTTTTTTGTTTTTTCATACTCCATTTGCAACATAAGCCCACACCTCTTCTACTACATAAAGACCTATTACTGAATAGAAGATGGAAATAGTAAGAGTCTTCAGGTTCAGTGTTCCCAAATGATTTCTGGATCATAGATTTTTAGTCTTTTAGTTCTGATTCTCTTCTAGGAAGCTCTGAGCAACAGCAGACACCAGAGCTGCTGATGTAGATTCAGCAAGAAAGCATTTCACCCGGCCACGCTCAGAAAGTTATCTTTAACTGACAAGACATCTAAAGTATTTTTATGCCTATCCCTTTCCTCCCTAAAGACAGCCTAAGGGTTCTTGTAGACATGCAGTAACCTGAGTCCCGACAAACATTCATGCCACCACTGCAAATCCCTCACAAGTGTTTGAGTTCACCATCACTAGTCCTATATACTAATTTTTACTAAGGGCTCATGAATCAAACACACTTCCAGCCCCTACTCCAGATCATTTATGAGCTGGAACTAAAGGCGGGGGGGAAAGAGTAAAATTCAAAAGGTGAATTAATTCTAACACATTGAATTCACATAGCCTGTTAGCCAAAGACTGAAAGGAGGGAGGGGGAAATATTTCGTATGTGTGGAAAATATATATTTCTATACATATAACATAGAATATTATGAAATATATATAATTATATATATTTCCATATATACACATACATATATATACAGAAAATACTTCATATATTTATAAAACAAAACACTTCCGAGGGAGAAAATTGGAAGTGTGTCTCTATCTGTTCTCGTGCAGCATCATTCACTACCTTAAAAAACTGCTCTCTTTCCCCATTTCTTACCTGAGACACTTCTATTAACACATCCTAGAAGATACGCCGTTCCCCAGCCCAGCCACCACATTTTTGACTCCTGTTTACGATGCGTTACAAACCAGTGTCTTCTGTGCTGCTGTTCCCTAGTCAGCTATTCCTCATCTTGTATTTACCCATTTAACTGCCATACATATGAATAAAAACATATGAAAGTACCGTACTAGTTTTCCTTCTCTTTACCAAATTTCCTCTTTTTGACTCGGGAGAACTCCTCCAGTTTATCACGCTGCTGTTCAAACGGGACCCTTCCCCTCCAGATTCCTTTCGGCCCGCTCCACCTCGGGCCCCCCCCCCGGCTCCAACCGCGGCCTGCCCGCGGGGCGCGGCGGAGGCCTCGGCGGGGCCCGGCCCCTGTCCCGGCTGCGGGCGGGGCCGGGCCCGAGGCGGGGCTGGGGGCGGTGCGGGCTGAGGCATGGCGGTGGCGGCGGAGCGGGGTGAGCGCTGGCGGGGCGGGGGGAAAACGGCCCGGGGTTGCGGGGCTCCGACCCAACGCCGCCCGCGGGGCCCGCGCCCCAGGGCCCGCCGGTCTCGGCGGGGCTTGCGGGAGGGACGGGCCGAGGGGCGAGGTGGGCGTGAGGCAAGGAACGGGAGGCGAGTTGGGTCCTTTTTGCCCCGTAGGCTCCTACAGGTTCGTGGTGCTGCTCTTCAACTGCCTCCTCACCTTCGGCTCCTACTTCTGCTTCGACATCCCCAGCGTCCTGCAGGAGCAGTTCCAGGGGGTAAGTGCTGGGCCTTTGCCTAGGCTGCGGCCTGGCAAAAAAAAAAAAAAAAAAAAGGCAAAATCAGCAAAATGGAGGCCTTGGTCGCCAGTAGTTTTGAAACCTTCTCTTACGGTGTCAGTATAGGAGTCATGCTGCGAGGTCTTCTGTTCCAGATGCTGGGGGTGAGGGGTTGTTACTGGCATGTTTGCTGTGAAGAAGGTGCACAAAGCCGGGACAAGCTGTGAGGGGTTTGAGTTCTCGCTGCTGCCTGGAGAACTGGAAATCTCAAACCTGACCTTGCGTGGTGATCACCAAGCCATCTCCATCCAAACCACTGTTATGCTAATGAAGTTCAGAGCTGGAATAGCATTCACGTCAATCTGCACGTACAGATACGTAGAACTGACTCTTAGTACCTACACTGGACTGGGAGACTGGTGATGTTGGAGGCAGGGGAGTAGAAAAGACTTCTGATATCATATATATATATATATAGGTATCATATCGTGTGTTTATTTGGTAGCCAAAAGACAGAGCTATGCAGGGAGATCACAGGAGGACTCTGTCATGTAAAAACTACTAGTTTCACAGAATGATATGGGGTTGGAAGGGACCTCTGGAGATCATCCAGTCCACCCCCCTGCCAGAGCAGGTCCACCCAGAGCAGGTTGCACAGGAACGTGTCCCGGCGGATTTTGAATGTCTCCAGAGACGAGACTCCACCACCTCTCTGGGCAGCCTGTTCCAGGGCTCTGACACCCTCAAAGTGAAGAAGTTCCTCCTCATGTTTAGGTGGAACTTCTTATGTTCCCATTTGTGCCCGCTACCTTGTGTGCTGTCCCTGGGCACCACTGAAAAAGACTGGCCCCTTCCTCTTGACACCCACCTTTTAGATATTTATAGGCGTTGATCAGATCCCCCCTCAGTCTTCTCTTCTCCAGACTAAAAAGACCCAAGTCCCTCAGCCTTTCCTCATAAGAGAGATGCTCCAGGCCCCTAATCATCTCTGTAGTCCTCTGCTGTAGCCTCTCCAGCAGTTCCCTGTCCTTCTTGAACTGGGGAGCCCAGAACTGGATCCAGTGCTCCAGCTCTGGCCTCACCAGGGCAGAGCAGAGGGGGAGGATGACCTCCTTCCACATGCTGCCCATGCTCTTTTTAATGTAGCCCAGGAGACCATTGGCCTTCTTGGCCACAAGGGCCCACTGGTGGCTCATGGGCATCCTGTTGTCCACCAGTACTCCCAGGTCTCTCTCTGCAGAGCTGCTCTCCAGCAGGTCACCCCCAACCTGTACTGATGTGTGGGGTTATTCCTCCCCAGGTGCAGGACCCTACACTTGCCCTTGTTGAACTTCATAATGTTTCTCTCCACCCAGCTCTCCAGCCTGTCCAGGTCTCACTGTATGGCGCTACAGCCTTCTGGTGTGTCAGCCACCCCTCCCAGTTTTGTATTCTCAAAATCCCAATATTCTCGAATGCTAGAAAATTTTGTTGTTCAGGGTTCAGACTGCTATCCCAGTTGATTTCTGAGATTTTTCCAGGGATGCCAGTCCCAAAGTTCTCACCTGACTTCCTGAATACCTGACAGGAAATCTTACTTTACTCATTTATCTGTCATAATCGCGTTTGTTTCATGTCTTTTGAGAGCTGATTTTCCTCATGTGTGCCATCTGCTGGTAGATTAGTATGTGTAGGATGAGAGTCACTGTCCTATTCTTTGTCTGCTTCATTAGCAAGGGCAGAAATATATATAGCGTGCATGTAACTTGGTTTGTTTTTAAATGCAGTTAATCCATAACATTCAGTGAACTCCAGGCTAAATTAGGTGCAGTTTGTCATTGCAAACAGGAGTAAAAAGAAAAAAAAAAAAAAGGTCAGTATTTATTCCTTGATCCTCCACAACATCTGTGGGAGAAGAGTCAGTTATTTATGTATAGAATATAGGACAGATTGTGTCATATTTTGTTACCTATGTAACTTTATAGGGTAGTGAAACCAAGCAGTATTTTTCTGTGTTAGGTACTGTGCAAACAGTGTTTTTATATGTTGACACTCTCATAATATTTTCACTCTGGGGAATTTAGCCTCTACCCGCCTTGCACAAGTGGTACAGTGGTAGTCAGAGCATCTAAGACCAGTGCTTGCAGTGAAAACACTTTGTTCGAGAGAACTGTTTCCCCTCAGCCTCAGACATTTCTACTACAGCAGATGTGAGGGGTTTATAAACACAATGGCTGTATGAAAATCATGTGGCTGAAATCGCACGTGCCTTGTGCTTATTCAAGATGATAAGCTTGTGCCTACTAATGTGGAAGACCTGGTGTCCATTTCCTAATGCAGGTAGGTTTTTAGTAGTTGGAAGATCTAGGTTTTTTTTCTGATCATATGGTGTTGAGGAGAGGTTGCTTTTCAGTAGTAAACCTGACGTTATTAAGTCATGGTAGGACTACCAGTTTCCTACTGTTCAGTGAACGCCTTATAGCTGTGAATCACTAAGCTATGGACTACTGCTAAGTGTCATATTTACACACTGCTTAAGACTTTATAGAATGGAATGAAGAGTCAGATCAAGCTAACCTATAGCCAAGAAATTAAGGGATCAAATAAACCTCATGGTGCAGTCTCCCGGCTTTTCTTTTGGACTGAAATGCTTATAAAAGTGCTGAGCTACTGCCACAGCAAGGGAAAGGGAAGACGTGACACGCTGATGGCCAGTAATTTCTCATTTGGCAAGGGCTAGCTTCCTGGGAGAAGACAAAAGTCCTCTAATTCCTGGTTGTGGAAGTGGGAACTGAGTAGGAGAAACAAATCTAGTTGGCAAGAACTTCATTTTTAAAGGAGTGTGTGGGTGTTCATCCACGTCTGCTGCCTAACACAGGCTCTGTGACTTGTTACGCAGAACTTGACCTGCCCCAATGGAACCCATCATAACAGCACTGGGCATAACAGCACGCTGGAATGTGTTGAAGGCTTGGGAATGGCACCTGCTCAATACAATTTGCTGTACGCGATCTACGCTTGGACGTAAGTCACTTCTCTCTCGCTTCGAGGGGGTGGGGTGGTTTGCTAGTTGCTTCCCAGCAGCAAGACACAAATGTTTCTGTTCTTGCTTTCTCCTAGAAATGCAGTAGTGGTTATTCTGGCTGGATTCCTAATTGATAAACTAGGAAATCGCTGTAAGTTCTGAGGATCAATTAATTTCTTCTTGTACTGAAGTGGGATTTCAGGCTCTTCTTTTGGTGCAAAGGGTTGATCAAAGGTTTGACTTCAGTAAGATCCCAGAGGGCTGGGAGAGGAGGGACACCTCCGTGTGCGGAGCACATGACGGTTACTTGAGCAGCTCCACGAAGGCAAGTGAGATGTTTTCATCATTTGACCACTGACTGACCTGAGTTTACACAGCAGTGCAGTAAACGTGCTTTCCTCTGACATGCACGTAACAGGGAACAGCATTATCTGTTTTCGATGGGACAAACTGATAAAGTAGCGTTCTGCTCTCTGCACTGACATTTGTTCTGGCATGTGCCATAATCTTAAGGCCCAGCAGTCCCAGCAAAGGCAGTTGTGCCCCATCTCTGTATCACAGAGGTAGACATCTTACAAATGAGGAGACGGAGAAGGAGATGGCTTGCTCTAGGCCATAGTCTGTAGGGGAGCTCAGGACAGAAACAGGGACTCTATAGCCAAGTCCTCTTTCTGACTTAATTGGCCTCATGCCTTCCACCTTGATAATGTCATCATTATTTTGAGGATTCACAGGTCATTTTATGAAGAGAGCAGTCTTTACAAAACTAAAATGATGAGGGTAAATAGGAAGCCCACAGGTTTACTGACATGATTTTGCTTTTTGACAAAGAATGCTTTTGTCCCAATCTCAGCATGTCTGTTGAGGTTTATGTATTTTTTTGTCTGTTTCTCCCTAGTTGGTGTCTTTGTTTTCTCTCTTCTGACTGTGTTGGGATCATCAATCTTTGCTCTAGGCTCACATTTCAAGGGATCGCCATACCTCTTACCCATGATGCTAACAGGAAGGTTGCTCTTTGGCTCCGGGAATGGGTCACTTACTAGTAAGGAATTCACATTCTTAATTTTGCCTCACCAGAGGGTCATGATACATTTTTATTTTGCCTCCTAGACCCTTGTCCTACCAGTCAGCTTCACCTGCTCTGCACCAGCTACCCACATTGCTGACAAGAACGCTCCTTCTTGAAGGGTCGCATGGATTTAATTTGTGCCAAAATGTTTAAAAATCTTCCCCTCTAACAAGTTTGCCCTTCTCCCAAGGGTGGGGACTGACGTGATTGCTATGCTTTTGGGGTTGTTTTTGCTTGCCTTCTTTGAGGGATAAGTTTACCCCCATGTCCCAGCATGATGTAGTATATTTTAAAATGGACTGCGAAGTCGACATGTACTATCTTCCCTTGGGGTGCGTAGAGGCCTCAAGCACTCTAGCTGAGAGGCTGTGTTTGTTGCTGTGTTGCACAAGAGTGCAATGTTCTTGGCCAAGTCTGCCTGTTCAAGAGAGAATTTTTGTCTTCTCCAAGTTGTGCAGAATCGTATCACAGCCTTCTGGTTCAAGGGGAAGGAATTGGCACTGGCATTTGGACTGACTCTGTCTTTCTCCCGTCTTGGGAGTGTCCTCAACTTCTTCTTCACCCAGCAGTTTGAGGCAAAATTTGGAATGCAGTGGACACTCTGGGGTGGTGAGTTTCTTTGGTGCTTTGGCCTTTTGTTTTCTAGACCTGAGGCTAGCTTGTTTTGTCCTGTTATGAAAAGTACCTGAAAGAGATGGTGAAGTTAGCAGGAGGAGGCACGTTATTTTCCTGTTGCTATCTGTATGCAATGGAGTGGTGTTTTCTTCTTTGATGCCTGAAAACTCTCTAAAGCTGTAGTGTCAGCCCGGCAGTTTTGTCTGCAGTTTTCTTGAGATATTTTAACATTTGCAATCCCAGGTAGTCAGTACTTAGTGTAGGTTGACTCCCATGGAATGGACACTTCGGAGTGAAACAAAGGAGGAAATCTAATGTGTGTGTTCTTCTGTATTTTAGCTAATAGAACGTGCAGGTTCTGTAGTAGTATCTGAATTGGTCTCAGGTTAAGGTGCCTTGCACGTGGACTGATCAAAACCGTAGGTTTAAATTACTGTGAGAAGCAGAATCTGAATTACATGTTTGTCAGTGAATCTGTTCTGGGGCTCCTATCTTTAGAAGATTTGAGTTTCTGTCCTCTCTTTGGTGCAGTGAGAGGGGGTCTGTCTCTAGTGGAAGGGATGATCTGTTTCACAGTGCAGTTAAGCTGGAGTGTGCTGGAGTGGTGAGGGCGGGGGGGCCTGTCTCAGGGCATCAGTGATTATAGGAAAGACTCAGTGTCTGGGAAAGTGTTATTTCCCAGACAACAAAACAGTATGGTCTGCAACCCTGGAAAAGAGAATGCATATGTGAGAGAAATCTCTTGCAGAAGTTGAAAGCCATTGCTCTCCTCTGATTCTAGCTCTCAGAGAAGAAATTGTGACAGGCATGGTGTGTTGTACCCCACATGACACTATTAGTTTCATTCTCGGGCAGCATTTGCAAGCACAGCACAGTGACTTCAGTAGCCCGTGAAGGGATAGATACATCAGACAAAGTGTGTATGCATCACAGAGATAGTTTTGGCTCTTTGGAAAACCAAAACGAGATACAGATCTCTTTCTGAGAGAAGGATGTCTGCAGCAGATGCCTGTTGCCAAACTTGCTTCTGGCATACCCAGCATAATCTGACTCACTTCTCTGGAGCCGAGTGTGCTAGCAGGTCAGATTGCTGCGTAACTGCAGTAGGTCACATAAATGAAGAGCTAAGACTTGGCTTCCAGTACCAGCCCGGCTGCGGTACCTCTCCTGCTGAGGGGACCATGGAAGTTTGTTAATGTCTGGCTTGTTTTAACCTTGGGTTTGTTATGCATAGAGCTGCTGCAGTTCAGAAGGCATTCTGGACACAGTCCAACAAAGTGGCTATCTTCAGGGATGGCTGGGGCTTTAGCTTTGCTGGCCACAGGCAATTCTGCAGCGCATTGGAAGCTTAGGGAACAAAAAGCTCAAGGACTCTGACAGGGTGGTCAGAGGTAGATTGTCCTACTCTATGGCTGTAGTAGGGAAGGCTGTTAATGTTAAGAGAAGCCAGGAGCAGAAGTCCTAGAGAATTCTGTGTATTAAATGTGGTTGGTTTTGTCGTTCAGCTGTCTCCATGTTGGGCAATTTCTAACCCCTCCTGTGTCTTTTCCAGGTACCCTGCTCTGCGTGCTTGGTTTTGTTTCAGCCCTCACAGTCAGTGTACTAGATAAAGTGGGCATGAAGCAACTGGGCTTGGATGGGGTTATCCAGCAAGAGTCCAAAAAAGTGGTATGTGGTGCACAGACAGCTTTTCCATCTGCATCTTTGAAAGCCTGGGGTGCATGAGCACAGCTTTTGCAGTGCAGGGAAGCCTGCAGCAGTAAGAGCTCGTCCTGGCCAGAAGAGGGCATTAACACCACTTGGTTAAATCTTGCGCAATAGTTCTTCAGCTACATCTGAGGATATTGCATCTGCAAGCCACCAGACAAGTGTAAATTTTCTGGTTTGGGCCTATGTATTTGCAGCCTTCCAGAGAGCGGAGTTAGCATTCTGAACAGCATTACTTTTCTGAGCCAGTTAGTTCTTGAGTGTAGGTGGCTCAGAGGAGGATCTTGTGTATAAAACTGGATAGTAGCCTCTTGCTGGAACTGCTTTCTGCCTCACCGGATCCGTGATAGAAAATAGTTAATCTGGTCAGTACTCAACTATCTTTTGCCAGGCCCTGTCTTCCATTCCTCCTTTCATTCTTCTGTCTAGGAACAAGTATTACAGACAATAGGTTGTTTTATGGCACCTAAATCTATTAGACTGCTTCCTTCTCATGACAATATTCTGTTTTCTCTAGCTCCTTGTTGTGACTCCTGTTTATACTCCTGTTTCATGTAAGGTTTTGCAGTAGGCTCTTAATAGAGCCCGCTTAGAAATAGGAAAGCTTTTTTTTTTTTTTGTTTTCTTTACTGAATAGTGTTAAAGAAGGAACGCTTTGGAGTCAGCACATGCCAAATTTTGCCCGAAGGTACACGAGCTGCTTTTCAATTCTCTTTTACCTGCTGTTACCTTTTTTTTTTTTGTGACCTTCAGTTGCTTGCAGAAAGTGACATTACTGTGAAGCTGAAGACTTATTTCCTGGTGAGTGAGGGCACATCTTATCTTTGCAGCGGATTCAGGACATTCGGCGACTTCCCCTTCGCTACTGGCTCCTGGTCCTCACCATCATGTTCTTCTACAACGGAGTCTTCCCCTTTGTGGCAGACGCCAGGTATTGCTCTATGGCTATCCCACTGACCGATACAAGGCCACCAGAGCCTTGCAGGCCCTTGATTTTTGGCTGACTGGGAAGTATGGGGGCAACGTGCATGTTCCTTCCACTCATGAAACACAGAGAAACGTAACTTTAATACCTAGATAAGGATAGGAGCGTTCTTTCACCTTTCTTTCCTTTCAAAGATGAGGGAGACTTCTGAAGGAAAGCAAAAATAACTCAAGGGGAAATGATTCATCCAATATTTAAAGCTTGGAACACTGCTAAAGGAGGATCAGAAGGATTTGGGAGAAGGGGAAGAAATACTTTATTTTAAAAATAGCCCATAGACTTTTCACCTTTGTGAGAGTCCAACAAAGTGGCTGTCTTTGAGTGGGGTGGGGCGTTGGCTTCACAGGCCAGGGGCAGTTCTGTCCTGCAGTTCCTGGACGTTGTCTGCTGTGTTTGGATAAAAGCTAAGCTTGTGTCAGCCTGGGTTTGTATGTGAGGAAGCCTTGGCATCCCAGTACAAGGCTTGCAGACTTCCTTTTTTATGCCTTCATTTGCTTAAAACAAAGACGCAACCTGCGCAACTAAATTGGGACTCCTGCTTCTGTCCTGTGGCTCTGCCACAGACCTGTCATTTTGCTGCTTTTTTCCTGTTTATGGATGATACAGCTTCTATCACATAATGAGAAAAAACTTTTATATTAGCAAAGACCTGCAGTAAAAAAAAAAAAAAAGAAAAATATTTTGGTAGTATTTCATTAATGATGTGTAGTAAACCACTGTGAAATCGGCAGTGAAGAAATGTCATCAACATCATCACAGCAAATGCGCAAGTGACCTCTTACTAATAAAATAAAGACATTCAAGATGGCAAGGATCATCAAGGCCTTGATGAGATGGGCTTTCTGTCAGTTGCCCTCTCATTTTAACTGAAAACAGTGTCTGTTGGTCACATAGAATCCTCATTTCCGCAATTCTGCCTCCCTGCAGAATTATTTTTTTACTCCCCGTGGAGCAAAAGTTCAGGCACTAAGAGTCATGTTTCACACCTCTCTTCTAACAAAAAAAGGCTATGCTGCTTCCCATTCGGAAAAATAATGGTCCCAAGGCCACTGCTCTTTGGTGAATTCTGCTGCAGCAACTTTCCAGGGACCAGTGTCCTGTTCCATACTTTGCTGACAGCACAGGCTATAGAGGCTCATTATTACTCATGGTAAGTAGCCCTGCAAGGAGCCAAACCAGGTTTGAGCAGCTACATGATCTCTAAATAAACTAGTCTTTCTAAGCTCTTACGACCGTATGACTGTAGATTCTGTAAATAATTTGTTAAGTTTCAATGCCATTTTTGTGTGTCCATAACAAAAAGTGAAAGGCTGACTTCTGACAATGAAAACAAAACTTGGGTTTCTGCTTTAACGATAAGCCTTCTTAAAGATGCCAAGGGGGAATTCCGAGTACTTCTAAAATGCAGGCATTCCATTTAAATGCTGATCTTTGCTGCTGGATTAATTTAAAATATTTTTCTTGCCCCTCAGCATTCTCAGTCTTGGATCGATAATGCTTTATGCTGCTTCAAAAAGAATGTAAAAAAAAAATCCAACCATATCTTTTGGACAGGTGACAGCGAATTGCTGCTTGTGAGCTGTGCTGATGTCATTGAACATATGCCCAACCTTAACCTGCAGTTTTACTCTGAACTTGCAGAAGTCGCCATTTAAGAAAGCAGCCATTTAAGCTACCAGCTTCTCTATGGTGTGCAACAATTAAAAAGAAAATAAAACAACAAAGGCTTGACACTACAAACCAGATAGAATCAAACTTGTTTAAAGTCCTCTCATTAAAACACTTCCTGTCCATATGTTTGTGTTCAGAGTTACTTTCTGTCAAAATAACCAGATCAAGTATCCTAATTATGTCATTCCTCTCCCCCTCCCCCCCTCCATTTTATTTTTAGCAAGTTTATCCAGGATAAATATTCTGGTTACAGCCAGCAGGCAGCCGCTTATATTGCTGGGGCAGTGTACGACAGCTCCCTCCTCCTCTCTGCAGCAGTTGGCATATTAATTGTGAGTACCCAAAACCAGACGTGCTTCCTGATAACCTTTTCCTCATTTTTTTGAAATGTCTTTGTTACAACCCCCTCAACCAGAATTTAGCCTGTTGTTGCTGAACAAGCAGTCCTTTAATTCCTTGCAACCTGCAAGATGCACTTTAGTATGAACTAAATTACAAGAAATAAAGTTTACCTGTTTTTCCCTCTGTCCCTTAATTGTGCTATGGTAGCACCAAAGCATGGCAAATGGCTGTATTTTTTGAGAAGTCCGAGACTGGAACAGAAAGCATTGGGATAATTTTTGCATGTAGATGGGAAACGACAACGTCCATGTAATCAGTCCCTGTTCTGTCAAACTCTCCCTTTCCTTATTTCGGTATTTGTCAGGGCATAATGGTGTGGTTTGTCTCCCCCTTTATTAAAGCCTGCCATTTCACATGAATACTGATGCTGATGAGTGTTTCAGTCAGTTCAGGCGTATGCAAGAGGAACTAGGAAGAGCTGGTCTCCTACAATATTAACAACTAGGAAATGACCTCTTACTGCCACTTGTGCCGGCCCTCTTTGGGCAGCCACTCATGCCACTACAATCTGTGGGAAGCAGGAATCCCTTCTGTTTGTTTTCTTTACCAGGACTACGTTGGGCTGAGAGGCGTCTTTGCTGTCGGCTGTGCTGCATTGACTCTGCCAGTCTTCGCTCTGCTGGCGTTTACCTTTGTTCCTCCTTTAGTCTCTACCATCTGGTTGGGGATTACTTACTCCTTTGCTGCTGTAAGTTCACAACCCCACTGCTGTAGCTGAGTGGTTTGTGGCTGTGCTCCTCCTGCATCCCGGATGGTGGCTATTGCTGCCCGCCTGTCCTGGTCAGCAGGTTTAGCAGCCAGTTTTTAATCACTGGCTCCCCATTCCTGAAGACTTTGGTTACTGGCAAATAACCCCAAAGAATCAATATGGAGCAAAATGCAAAGCAGAGTAAGGGACAGTTTGATACAGTGTGACATGTTAATCTGTTTATGCTTTTCTTAGTGCTTTTTCACCTTGAATGTAACACCTGATTCTCATTTGAGTCTTATGAGCTAAACCATCAGTTCTAACTGTCCTTCAGAAATGTGGAGTTGGGTTTATTCCAGTTTCAAAAAACATATTGTCTCTGCTGGCTCAAGCTGCTTGAGAAGGATGGGGAACAGTCTAGAACCAGCCAGTAGGCTGGGAGGGACAGATAACAGATTTATATTTTTTTTTAAGAGAAAGTATAAATGTTTATTTAGTGGTAATAATGGCTTTTTAAACCAATGACCACCTAACACCTTTAAACAAGGCTTCACAGTAATTCCTCTCCTCTTTACTCCTACCAGGCTAGTATGTGGCCATCCATACCTCTTGTGGTCCCCCAAGCGAGTTTAGGGACAGCTATGGGGCTTGCAACTTCCATGCAGATGATTGGAGTTGGCCTTTCGAATCTGATTGTTGGCCACATTCTAGGAACAAAGTCCAGGTGAGAATGCTTTTGCTTTTTTTTTTTTTTTTTTTCCCCCCAAGCAGAGGCACCAGCAGTGCTTTCGTGGAGTGCCTTGAGTATCTTCGTGTGACTAAGTTGTTCTATCCTGTTCTGGCCTTTTCTAGTGAATTAAAGATCCCCCTGTGGCGCTGGCAACAGATGATGATCTTTATGTTGGCAAACACTATCGCATGCATCGCTGCCTCCATTAGCCTCAACGTTGTGGACAAGAAACAGGTAAGTGTGATAAAAGGTGAAGAACAGCCTTGCATCACTGAGCTGTTTTATCGATGTAATAGCTGTTGGCTGTGTATATAAGCAAATCCCCCCCATAAAAGTGGGACCGCATAAGAGAACTATCTGCTTCAGTATTGCTGCAGCACACAGGAATCTTGCCTCCTGTCAAGCTACTAGTGGCTGTACTTTTTTGCAAGGAGGCATGGGAAGGGCCAGGGCACACCTGGAGCACCACTACGCGTGCACAGTCTGCTGTTTGTCGCTAATCACTGCTTTGAATTTCCAGGGTGGGACACTGAACCGAACAAGAAAGGGCACCCCTGTGGAGCAGGAGGAGAGAGCCCCTGCAGATGCAGCGCCGCTCCTTGACAATGAAACAGGAACCGAAGGCTCCGTCAGCTGAGCCTTTGCAGCGCGAGGACAGTGACGGCTGCCAGACACAGCACTGATCACCTCTGTTTGAAAGTGGATTTTTACCTTGTGTATGTTAAACATCTTTAAAGGAAATTGTGAAGGGAATTGTCTACAGGAAGGGAATATTTCCACTTTCTTATGCCTTGCACACAATGAGAGGTGTCTGCTGTATGGTTCTGAGGCACTCTCCAACACACACAAACCTGCCTGGGGCACTTTAAGAACCACATGACAGTAAGTAACACTAACTTAGCTGCAGCTTGTGCACAAGCTGTTAGATAGTTGTGTTTCACTTTGCATCCACACTGCCTGCACGAGGTGTGCCTGCTGCGTGCACCACCCTTTCTCCCTCACAGGAATCCTGTACATCAGCACTTGCTAATCCCATACCTTGGCAGGCCTCCTGTTTTGCTTACTGCTCCAGAGCAGCGTGCATCTTTCACAAATTGCATATCCACGTGAGTGCCACCATCATTATTCTTTAGGCAGGAGCCTGAATTAATCAAATTGATTACCTTTTGCACACAAGCCTAGCTTAATTCCTTATTACCCTACTAGAAATGCTTCCATAAGCCTTGCCTATTCATTTGCCTTCCAAAGCATAAAGTGTTTAATCTGAAGTTCTGTCTTTTAAACCGGGGTGCTCTTACTCATGAATGCTAGAGGCTTATTTTACTCAGGCGGTTTGCCATTTTCACTATGCAAAATGCTCACAAACAGTCACACAGCGTTTACAAAGGCTGCTTTAAGAATGAAGTAAACTTTAACACAGCCAGGTACAAGGAATGCTAAAGTGAATGACTTATGTAAATGATTACACATCCTTAAGTGAAAGAGCAGCTCTGCTCAAGTTACATTTAATATAAACACTAATAGATTAAAAGCAATTTAGGCACTGACAGCATCCAGTACAGTCACACTTAAACCCCACCCATCAAAGCAAAGTTTTCTTAAACTGATTTACTGATGAGAGCGTTCAGAGACCAACGTCTTCTAAACATTGTTACACTGTGTATTCATTGCAGACCACTGACAATTAAAGGGTTTCCTTCTTGGAGTCTGGTGCAGCAGAAATTTTGGGATGGGGCGAGAAGTCACAAAACTGCAAAAAAATCACAAGACTCCTTTAGTTTGTCAGTGGCCTCCCGAGACCATTGAGTCCAGCAGTCCCTGCTCAAGAACGTGGTTTAATTTGTGCCTATTGCCTCGGGTCCAGAGAAGAGTTTGGCTCCCTTGTCCTCCCTCCCTCTCAGCAGGTCCCTTGAACACACTGGTAGGATCTCCCTGAGCCATTCCTTCTCAAGGCTGACCAGCCCCAGCTCTCTGAGCCTCCTCTCCTAGGAGATGTCTTCCAGTCCATCTACCACCTTTGTGGGTCACCACTGCCCTCCCTCCCTAAGTCACAGCTCTCTCTAGGGAGCCCAGAGCTGGACTCTGTACTCCCTGCAAGGCTTCACCAGCGTTCCCACTCAGCTGGACTGCGCCTTTACATCCCTCAGCCTCCACTCCCTGCGCTGCTCTTCAGTGCTCAAATCATAGTGAAAAAATCCCATGGTGACTTTACAAATGCTGTTATGAAAAACCACACGCAGCAGTAACTATACATTCGCGTTGGAGGCTTGTATACAGAAGAAAGCACGTGTTCAACAGAGCTGATGTTTTGTGTCAATACTACCAACACCTGGCTTCAAAGCAGTAACTTCAGCCTGCCTGGCAGGAAGTCATCAGCTTCCTCAGTTTATAACCATCTGATGCTCCAGCTGAACTCAACGGGGCTGTTCCTGTAACGAGTGCTGGGATACCGAGTCCTGTACTTGGTTCATCATGGAAGAAGCTCAAAAACTAGCCATTCCTGTTTGCCATAATCTACTTCCAAATTACCAGAAGAAAAACTTTACTCTTCTGTTTTAATGAAGAGTTGTGACATACTTTCCTTAAATCTGCCACTGGTTCACAAGGTTCCCGATGATGTAAGTCTCACTGCCCACTCCATGAGGTTTTGCTGTGGAGCATTCCTGCGAATTCCCAGCATTCCCGCCTATGGGGAGAACTTTGGTTGGCTGCAGCAGTTGTTGTGAATCCCATTGTACAAAGATCCCTGCACATGCTTTTAAACACCCTTTCATATAATCTGAAGATGTCAGGGGATTCTACGAGTCTGTTGCACAAAGACCATCTCTAGGTTGGGAGGATTCTACTGGAGCCTCTTACAGCAAAGACTTGTTCTTAAAAGACTGCTCCTGCCTTTTAGCTCAGATGAATAAAGCTTGAAGCTGACGTAACAGCAGCAAAGAGGCAGAGGTATTCCTGCAGCAGTACCTGCTCATTGCCACTACAGTTCATCAACAGCTTCCTGTTGCTCCTGTTTAACTGCTTTTTTTTTTCATTAATTACTCCACTGATGACAGGAAAGCCACCTTCACTTTGCCTGGCTTCCTGATTCTTGCTCGACACCTGCTGTTGAGATGCCAAACTCACTTCTCAGAAATTTTTTACTAAGTAATTGCATGGCTCTCTGCTTTGAGCTCGTCATGAAAATGAAGGGGTGGCATTCACAGAGGTCAGCATGCTGCAAGAAATGGAAAGAAACAACCGGCTGGTTTTGTTTAATAGTTGCAGCACCGCACTGCGGGTGTATACAGGTAACCAACCCCCCCAGCCCTCACCTCTCCCCCAGCCTGGAGCGACCCTGGGAAGGGTAAGCTCTTTTCAACAATATTCTTTGGCAGAACCCTCCTCTGGTGTAAGACACGGCGCGTTGCAACTCCTAAAATATAAACTGTGAAACTTTAAAGTGAACTTTAGTTCAAGCAACTCACATCAAGGTGGATTTTTTTTCTTGCTCATCACTCCCGAGCATGCTCCCAGGAGCCAGAATGTTAAACACTTTCACACGAGGGAGCACACATTTACCCAAGCCTGTGGGAGGCGGCAGAGGAGGAAGAGCCATCAGCTTTATGAAGAACCTGGCACAAGAGGAAGTTCCCGGTTGCTTCCCATAGACCTCTCTGCTTCTGATACACCGACACAGAGCTGTTTGTGTTTGGGGTTAAGTGGCAAGTAGTGAAAACCCAGCAGCAGCACAGGAGAGATAATGGAGAAGCCAAAGGCAGCATCGCTACTGTTTAAAATACATGTATATGTAGGAGGGAGGAGGAAAGGCAGCAGGTAAGACACCAGAACTAGAAGCTGGCTGGAGGCAGAGGCAACGCAAATGACTGTGTCCTTGCTAGTTAGGCCCAGCATTTGACCTACTGGAGGAGGAGGAGGTCCTGTTACCAATATAAGGAGCTGCAGCTTGAAAGAAAGGGAAAGCCAGATTCCAGAGAGGGTAGTCTTCATCTCCAGAAGCAAGACAAAACTAAAAATAATCAGGGCTGCAAATTTAGCACAATAATTAAAAGCTGCTCTTTCTGCTCACTGACTGTTTTGAGGAGCAGGCAGCCGTGGGGCTGGCAGCCTGGACGTGCAGCTTGGTCTGCTGGCTGCTTGTGGGGTTCTGTGCACAGTTCTTGGGTAGCAATAAACCGTTACCCAGTCTACTCCTTGCACAGCTGACAGCAAGTAATGACGTAAATGGCTTATCATGTGCTGAAGTTTCTCTACAGCCCTGCCCTCTGTTACCAGCAGACAACCTGTGCTCACAGAGGTCAGCGTCCTTTTTGCCTTCTTTAGTCTAGCACAGCACAGCATCCTGGTTGCGACCCCACTTTGTTTCTCAAGAAAAATAAACAATGGAAAACTCCAGCCTCAACAGCCTTTGTTCAGTGAGAGCTTCAAGCTGAAATTCAGCAGGAGACACACCAGGGAGCTTGAACTCAGTGCTGGGTGCCCACCTGGCTTCCAAGCTATGAAGATGCATGTTGTCAACTGAGCACGCTCCGCGTTGACAGGCAAATGTCAAACTGTTCTCCACCACACGGTCACACAGGCAGCCAAGACACCTGGGCATCCCTGTGATCACCTTACACGTAAGCAACAGTGAGAATGTTTCAGGGAACACACAACAGTCACTCATGTAGTGCTTAAATAATTGTTTCCACACAATACTGCTTTACAGATGTTCTCTCACTAGACAAGCCCCAAGAATGTACTTTAGATATTCCAAGTCTGATTAACCTCTGTAAATCCTTCAAAAAACCACAGTAATGTTACTTAAAACGCTGAGGGAGAGGACATTAATCTTCCTCTTTAAGAGCAGGAAGTGGGTATCAACTGTTAACAGTGTTAGTATCAGACAGTGCTTGCTTAAAAGGTATTGCATGGAAGCCAGGAGTCTCAACAGGGGAAAGCATGGACTGATCTGGGTTAATCAGGTTCTCGGGGGATCAGGAGGGATGACACGGTGTAGCTGGGCTGCTCATGAGAGCATTCATTAGAGCCGTCTGGTACTAGATGGGCATGGTGACATATTTTGGAACTAAGCAGCAGCTATGTCTGGAATTGTACACAGGACTTATGAAAGCATGCAAATCATCCTTTATCCACTTTCCAAGCTAAGCTTGTTATAAGAGATATCATAATTTTCCTTCCAAGACTGAAACAGTAGCCTGGATAATAGTCTATCCTCAGTGTTTAAGCTACAAACCTTCAATTTAGGGGTAAGGAGGTAGCGTACAGAGTTGCAAACTGAAATATACTGTAATCTCCTAGTTGGCAGCACTTCAAAGGAAGGACAATCCTTTGTTGCTTATGTGTTATCTATCACGGATATTCCCAAATTCCCACACTCCGCAGATCCTACCCACGGCATTGTGCACACCTGAGAGAAGAGTTCTGAACTACACACGGCAGAACTGCCAGCGCAGAGCACAGAAGTCACTGCAGAAACGTGTGCTGCCCGAGCAGCTTTGTCTGGCATCACAGTCTGTAAATTACGGGGTGAACACAGCAGGTTTAGAGCACCCTGGCTGAGAGGCAACCAGTCCAACCATCCCCAGCGGGGACTTCTGTAGCTGTAGTTACCTCCACACCCCCCAGGGACACGAGCTGCTTGTCTCAGTAGCAACCTTGAGCAGGATGCCACATCTCCAAAGCGTACTGCCCACTACCGAAGACCTGAAAAGATTGGTGCAATTTTTCCCGCTTCAGGTAACAAAATTCAGTGTATCTCCATTGAACTAGACTACTGGTTCATTTATAAAAAGCAGACACAATGAAGTAACAAAATACAGAGGTTTATTGACAACTGAATGATTTGATTTCCAATCTCCTCCTGTCCTGGAGAAACGTTCTTATCAATCTTACTTGATGAGTTGAAAACGTGGTTTAGATTCCAAAGAAAGAAACGCAAGAAAATGAACACAGTTTAACTAATTTAAGGCCTAGTTGGAAGTTGCTGTTTAGAAGACAGGCACTGTAGCCAATGCACATCAGGTAGTAAAAGATGCCAAGCCCAAGCTCAGTATTACAGACAGCGACAGTTACAGCAGCCTCCTCAATGCAGAAAGCTGCCTCCAGTTGGGTTTTCCACATGGCAGCCTCTTGGAACCCTCTCAAGTACCAGAACAAGGAATTGAAACAGACAGATGTGTCTGAGAATCAGGCAGAGGCCAGACAGCAGGGACTCAGGAACAGCTGCTGGGAAATACAGGTTTGGAAGTAACATAAATCCATGACAGGGTTGCAGTCAGAACCACTGTCTTGCTTTCCCGGGGGAGGGGCAATAACGGGGACCTCCAAACCTATCTGAAAGGTGCAAAGGCATTGAAATCCCTACTTCCCACACTATTTCTACCCTTAGCACTGCCCCATGTATTTCACTTCCACCATTTGAAAAGGCAGCTAAGTCTTCATGCGGTCATCCACTGCTTCTGACATCAACCAAACCAAGCGGCCTACTGAGCACTACAGTCACAGGGTGTTTTAGCACCTGGCCCAGAGACAGTCCCCCCCGAACAGCAGGGAACCTGGGCTAGAACAGCAGTGGGCTGGTAACAACGCAGATAAGGCCACTTGTTCTTTGGTGTACCCGAACAACTCCTGTTTGGATATGTCAAATTTAAAGAGTCACTATTAAATACATTGAACAGTAAGCACCTCATGTTAACATTCATATATCAAAGCTCTGGATACGATCAGAAAGTCCCTTCAGAGAACAAATGATGGGAGCTACCCTCCTCAACAAACGTTTGTGCAAAACATGCACATCTTCCAAACATGATTTAAGACAGCCAGCTCAACCACAAGATTTGTATTGCTAAAGTCTTTGTTTCTCCAACTAGGATAGTCTATAGCATGTCTCAAAAGAACTACAGCTGTGGTTTGGGGAGAATCCACACCCTTCTCCAAACCTTACCAACA
The DNA here is from genome assembly GCF_964106895.1 of Numenius arquata. Lineage (NCBI taxonomy): Eukaryota > Metazoa > Chordata > Aves > Charadriiformes > Scolopacidae > Numenius > Numenius arquata. Next base: position 18,838,582 of record NC_133589.1, on the reverse strand, counting down.
AAAATCTGAGGGAGTCAAAGGCAAACGTAAGGCTGACCAAAGACACGAGAATTCACTAACAGAGTCAGCACAGATAAACAAACAAAAAATGCACTGTGGTGAAGAACAGTCCTGGTTTCCGCAGGGTACAAAGTAAAAAACCTTTGCAGAAGCTAAGGCGTTTCTATAGGGGTTGGGTCAAAGCTGGCTGACATGTCAGTATATTCTCCACGGTAATGGTACACTTCTGTTCAGGAGCACCATAAAGCTACTGTTTGCACCCAACCAGGACACTTTAAATAGAAGTCTTCTAGAAGCATCTAAATGAAACAGTACATTAGACTGATGTTATCACTTGTCAAGAGCTAGTCATAGTAATCAGCAGATTCAGCAGAAGGCCTGAATACTCTGGGGAGGGGGAAGACATGATTTTTATTAACATATGACGGTTTAGGAGTATTAAAAAAAAAACTTTCAGTATGTTTTGTCTTTGTTTCAGCAATCGTGTGCTGCAAAGCAAGAAAGGAGACAAAGAGAACCAAAGACTGGACACTCAAACCCATGGCAGCACTACTTGTTCCACTGGAACATACTTATATTCAAGTGACCGCAAGTCAGCGCATGCTGTGATGCCACATCCTAAGGAGAGCAGAGCCCTCCAGCTGTGCTTCACAGTCTTTCAGAGGTGACCTCCAGGTCCCCACCCACTCGCAATGTTGTATGTGTTGATTGCAGGGATAAGCCTGACTCCACAAGAGCGTCCCGAGCCATGAGCTAGCCAAGAACCTAACAGTCGGATGAACTCACCACAAAGCAGCACTGATCTTTCACAAAGTTACACTAATGTCCCCTCTGCCAATCCCATACTCACATCTTCCACGGGGCACCCTTTCCCTCCCCAGCCCTCCCTCCCCAAATCACCAGGATACCCTTCCCACGCATGTTAGCATAACCTTCATCCATCTGCCTAAGAATCTATCCACAAACAATAGTCTATAAACTGACCTCCTGACCACAGACAAGGGTTTCTCTGCAGACTCCATTAGTGAAAGTGAACGGATGGCCCTAATAGAATGCAATACTGGATTTCCCCCCCGGTGGATTGAGGACTTTGTTGTGTGAGCGTGGCCTTGGCCCCAGTCGGGGCTCGTGATTGTCTATCTTGGGTTCTGGCTCCTTGCATCGCTCCTCTTTGCCCAGATCTTTTTTCTCGCCTCCATCTTCCAGCTGTGGTTTGATATTTTCTGTAGCTGAATAAAAAGAAAATAGGGATTAGATCAACTGGCTATTCTGTAGAGCAGGAAATGCCTCTTCTTCTGTAGGCTGCATTACTTCCCACGTCTCCCATCCATAGGGCACTAAGGTTTCTCTGCATCTGTTCACTTTTCCCCAAAGGAAACAGATGTTGAAGAAGAATTTAACTTTTTGCAACAATTCCTCTCTTCCTTCAGCAATCTTTCTAACAAGGATACGTAGCTAAGTCATACACCTTTGGAATTATTTTGGCAGCTTCAAGCAATTAAGAGATGCAACATACCCTTGAATCCTTTCACAATGAGCTCAAAAGCAGCGTTCCCATCATTCTTCAACAATAACTAGCTGAGCAATAATACGTTTTGTCAGTCAGCTATTTGTTATTTACGACTATGGAAGGCCAAGATTACACACTTGAAGGAGATGGCAAAAGAGGAAGAAGCAATCTGATAGGATGTTTTTATATACATATACAGATTCTATATGTATCTATATATATATACACATGGTATCAAGCAAAGTAGATACACACCCATAGTATCCAGATTTATACCTGCAGTGTTCTCCTCAGTAAGAGGAAGAGAACCATTTCCCTGCAGTCAAATGATTAAATTTCTGACTCTCAGAAGGAAAATTTCTCAGTTGTATTATCCTTAACACCAGCCTCGGTCTTATGTTTTTAAGAGGAAGCATAAGAAACTATTTCTCAGAGCTTATCTTCTCAAAGAGAACACAGAAAGAAATTTCTCTTGCTGACCTTCTAACTTTGGTGTTTCATCTTCTTTCAAGACAATGTGATCCTGCAAGGAAACCAAAACCTATCTTAGTATATTACTGTTTTCAAACAGGAACTGTCACAAAATCCTTCAGAAAGTTCTACTTTGTTCTAATGTAAGTTTATACGTTTATCACGGGAAAAGTCAACAGCTGCTGACACTGTGTGCAGCCCCTCCACTACTGCGTATCCCCAGAACACTGGTAGAAGGCAACTCCCACGTCCCGTCAAGGTGCACACCTCAGACAATTCATTGAAATGCAGATGACGATGCTACATTAGTTCATCAGAGGCTTAAAACTTTGTCAATTTTCAATTGAAAGGCCTGGAATTACCGTTCTTGTCAAGCACCCTATTTATGTTCAGCAATTCCTGTCTTCCTGTGAGTATCCAGAGAGACCCAAACAGTCAGGTAATTAACAAAACCCTTTAATACCATTTCCCCAGCAATCCCAAGTGACTGTCAGCAGCACACAGCAATACTTTAGAAAAACTTGCATGTTTTCCTACCCATGAAACTCTACCTGCAATAGTTTTTGTAAATATGCTATCTCCTTTCCATCCCAGTATTTCCCACAATTCCAATGCTCTAATTAAAGACATAGGAATTTCCTAAGTGTTGTCCTGTTTGTCAGGAGTTCACAAAAAATAATGTTACATTTTTAAAAAAGCAACTAAAAAGAATCAGAGACCAGCCTGATAAAGATGTACAGAGGAACAAAACAAAGCCCTTCTCTGCACCAACAGCACTACTGCTGAAAAAACCTAGCTCACAGTCTTCTTTTTTCTCCTCTTTTCTTACGACCAAATCCCCCAAAATAAACCCCAGAGCCTGCATAAAAAGTTAGGCAAAGCACACCACCAGAACCTTCAAATTTAAGGGGAAAAAAGGAGAAAAAAAAAAAATTGGACTAATCTTTTCTTCCTAAGGTTCCAGGAAAAATGAGACTGCTGCTGCTTTTTCAGCACAAAGTCAGTCATCTGTATTTCATGGGATGTTAAGTTCCTGTGCTACCCTCCATGCCAACAGCACTGCCAACATAGTAGCTACTCACTCAATAGTATCTTAGAGTAAGGCAGCAGGTTGTAAATCCCAATATAGGGCATTTAAATACAGAAATAAAGTATTTGGCAATGTAACCTCCTTTTTTCCAGAACAGATTGGGTCATAACTACAAGCCTCTCCAACTATTACACACCCCAGCTTTAAGATCAAAAAATAACAACTAATAGAGCAACACACACTTTTGTCTGACATCACAAAGTCAAGTGCATGGCAGACCTGACACTCGAACCTGATCTCAAGTTATCTTTTTCGCTTTGATCACCTAAGCTTAATCTCCTGCTAAAGTGCTTCCATGTTGCACGTAGATGCATGTATGGAAGAGCGGTGAAGGGCACAGCCAGGCTACATGAAGATTTATGACTGTAGCCCACCAGTGCTCACTGACTGTCCAAAGCTGGTATCGAGATCACCTCTGCTAAATCGCAGAACAAAGGGAAATATCTTCTCCCTGTCTAGCTTAAATGCCTCTCGGCTGTGTGCCAAGAACTCCAGCAGTACCTCACTTATGAGAAGTCCAAAGGCTTCTGAAACATTTCTTCCTCCTTTTTCTTTCGAAACACATATCCACGGTCTAATTAATAGTTCTACTGCAAACTACAGAGCATGCTAAGATCTCATATACCAAAGCTAACAAGCTATCAAATGGAGAGTTCAGGAATAACTGTCTAACTTCAAGTCATCCTATGCATAATTCATCTGATAAAGAACACAGGTATTGCATTGCGACAAGACAGAGACAACTCGCTGAGCTGCCAGCTCCTTAGTTTGACAGTGAAAGAAGTACAAATACCTTAGGCTTGTTTGGGTGCACTCGCACAACACTGGTAGGTACAGGAGACCCAAAGATATCACTGGTCTTCCCACCAGGTGGATTCATGCGGGGACGAGGTTGAGCAGAACTAGAATCCTCAAAAATACCACTTTCTTTTCCCCCTGCAAGGCAGTTGTTAGATTTATTATTTTTTTTCCTAGATGACTTAGTTTTACCACGCTATATTAAAAAAATTTAAAAAAAAAGATATAAGAATTCAAAGACTTCCAGAAACCTACTGCCTAGAGACTTACTTTTATTTGCCTGGAGATACTAGTTGAAATCCCTTGTTACAAGAATTCCCTAGAGGATCTCAGATTCACAGCTGTACTAACTGCAGCTAACTGATGACCCAGCTCTAGAATAGAAGCAATTTCCTTTCATCATTTCCTAGACCTCAACTTCGAAAGAATTAGACTTGTGCTAAAAAGTCTGTGAACAGGTAGATCACTGAAATATTCATATATTCAGAAGTCTGAATAGCTTTATTGTTCAAGCCCACTCAATTTGTAAAAGTGCAACATAAAGAGACAGACAGATCCCAGTGTTCCACTTAAAGAATATGAACCCAGTTCTGTGCCGCAATTCAGAGCCCAGTCACGCTGAAGGAGGTGGCTCCTCTTACCTGGAGGGTTTGTTCTTTTTGGAATGTTTTGAGGTTCTTCTGATGCTCCAAAGATATTGGATGCCATCCGGTGTGGCCTGCTTGAAGAAGAGATTTCTTCTGTACTCCCAAAGAGATTACTAGATCCTCCTCCTGGGGGCTTCAATACCCTGTATTGCAGAATGAGAGAAGCAAGAGACAAAAGTTTGTTTGAGATTTACAGCATTTAACATATTTTACGTCCCCTCCCCATTCTCCCTTGTATGTTATGAATAACTGTTCTGATCTGAACTTACTCCAAGTAACTCTGCTATGTCCACCAGGTATCTTCAAGAGCTGTTCTAATAAAATATTCTGAAGTCCAGCACAAATATTGCCAGCTTCCTAGTCACTCAACTTGATCATTATGTTATCTACAATTATTCGGAATGGTCATAACAGTACCACCAGAACAAATAGCTCTGCTCTCTGGGGTGTTCCAGAAGCAACACAAGATTAAGGGAAGTCACACAACTCTGGTTAGTATTTTAACAGAATCAGACTTTCTGCTAAACTGCACATACCAACTTCTAAATAAAAGCAGACATTTCATAACTACTAAAAATTTGCTAGTTTCAACCATGAGTTATCATGAGCTGCTGCAGAGTTTAGAACAGAAAGGTGGAATGCCAAGCAGCCAAATTTTTAGCGGTCAAGATGCAAATCCATTAAAACCAAAGCTTGGCACCAGAGGTATTTCAAACAGACCCTCATAAAAATTGGAGGTTACAATGGAAATGGACTGACTTCTCAAAAACCTACTGAAAATCATGCTTGTCCACAGTTAATACCTATGCCTTTTTCAACTGACTTCAGGTCCTGTCCTGAACCTGCACTGAACCACTACGTGGGAGTAGAATCAGTAGAATTAAGTGGAAAACTAACAGGAAAAACATGGGAAAGCGTTGGAATACCTAGGTAACAAAAATAATCTTTACAGTTGACCAATTACCCACAATCTTGGCAGCTGAGCAAAAATAGTAGCTGAATTATACCTCTCCTAATCTGAACACTTGATCTGGGACCTAAACTAACCAGATATTTTTATACAAAGAGAACAGTTATAAATTGCAAGATCTTTATCCCACTCTACCTGAACAGAATTCCAATGTCGTTAAATTAATACAACACATGCCCTCCACAGATCTGTGACAGAAGCAAGCCGTCTCAGGTTAGATATCTGCCAGGCATAAAAAGAAGTCCCTCTTGGAGCCAAGATCTACCCGAATTTAATCCTAAAGTTGAATTTCACAAACATGGAGATATTTGACTGAAAATGAGCTTTGTCAGCATTTCAGATCTCAGGATGCAGAAAGCAGTTCTATTTGCTTTGGAAGGAAGGAGGAGAGTTCCTCTTTTAGCCTGGGAGTAGTTTATATAGTCAGAACTAGCCTCAGAGAAACTGTCTTTACTGGCCAATTTCAGTATTTCAATCCTTAGTACAACAGTGGATTCAAGGAAATCCTTTAGCTTGAGGGAGTAACTAAAACTTCAGTAGACAGGATAACTATCTTGTCCACTGCACAGGTAAGATCACATCTGAGCAGAAGGTTTATTTACAATTTAGTGTCCAACAGACCCAACTATGCTATGGGTTTTTCACATATCTTAGAAGATCTAAAACTGCCATTAAACCAGACATCATATAGGCAAATTATGTATTTTAATCATTCACAATGGTCCAGAAATCATGAGGCAATTTAAGCATTTAAACTTGGAAGATGGAAGGAAGAGAAAAGGGAACAATTGAAAAAAGCCAACCAAACCTAGAGGAGTTCGGGAAGGGGCTCCTGTTAAAAAGTAGGCCTGCTAATATCCCTCATATAATTTAAGTGATTTCAGACTTTACCCATTGTTTTCAGCTATTTTTTTAAACATATCTAGTCTTTCTTGAGTTCTAAGCATACTATCAAAGAGATTAAAAGAGTGAAACACAGTTTATACAAATGGAGTTTCTTACGCTATAGATTCACTCCATATACCATGTTTTCTTAACACGTGCCTACAAGCACAGGAGGGATTAACAAAATAACTACATTCAGATTTTTTTGGTTTAAGAAAAACAACCAATCATAAGAATCAAATTACTTCCCATTCCTGCAACTGGATTTAAGATTTATTGCAGAAAAAAATTCTAGAGAAACCCCCTTTTAAGATTAAATGACTTGATTATTCAGCTAACAAACTTAATTTATGCATCAAAAGAAATCCAACACTGATTAATCTTATATTGTCCTCCCATTTTCAGCTCAGTATACATACTAAGAAAACCCTACTCTTGCAATGAATAAATCACAGGCATCGCTTGAGGTGCTTACAAGGCACTCTGAAATCAGCATAATAGGTGGCCTTTTCTGCCAGCATTATCCAAAAGAATGTCTCGACTCCACACACACAACATGGATTTGCCTCAATTTCAGACACTTCTAATCACTAGTAACCTTCCAACCCTTCCAACCATTCCATAAACTTTCAAGCGACTTTGATACCAGGTCCACAAAATTCTAACTAGTGCAAAGTCAGATAACTAAGTCATTCACAGGAATCACCAAAAATAATCTTGAAGTAACAAGATCTTCCAGCTTATAGCAAAGAGAACAGGGTTTTGAGCTCCTTCACTTCAGCCAAAACCCGGGGAGAACACAAAGCTATTCTCCTCCTGTGTAGCCTCTCGAGGATCGCTGACCTCCTTGTACCCCCATGTCACGCCGTTCTAGATCAGGGAGATGTGCAGGTCCCACAGACCAAATAAGAAAATAAGACTCAGCCTGTGAATCCTGCCAATGGAAAACAGTTACGCTAAACTTGGTAAGACAGCATGAGCTGTTTCAACAGAGTACAAGGAAATTCAACATACACTTTATATTAATTTTAATTTATAGTCATTTTATATTGGTATTATGCCAGTTTACATAAAGAGGTATTTTTGTGTTTTGTAGCCAGATAAGTTAGATCTTTTTTCTTTCTTTGTGAGGAAGGAGGGGAAGAAGGGAAGGTGTTGTTTTATTCTTTTAAACAGTAATGAAAAAAAACCCCTTTGTTTTCTACGCAATCTAAATCTGTCTGTTCTCCTCCTCCCCTCCAGTAGACTAGAAGTCCGTCAATTCATCTAGAACAGCTAAATTGAGAACCCTACCCTGTAAGTTTAAAGCCTCTACTAATTGCTTTGTTCTCTTCTGGCAGACTTGAAGAATTTTAATTAGTACTTGTGGTCTTTTTTCCTACATTCTAACACACTTGAATTTGAACGCCCTTTCCTCATTAAACCTTTCAGCCAAACTACAGAAGAGGTGCCAAAACTTACCCATTAATTCAAGACACTGGCTATATATATATATTATTTTTTTTTTTAAATTCTGTCTGAAAGTTAAACACTGAAGCCCCACCATTTTTCAGACAGTTCTAATAAAGCATGTAAAACAGAAGAGTTGCATTATATGCAAGAGACCCTCACTAAGGTAACTAGCAGAAAGCGAGTGTTAAGGTTTGGAACACGAGGCTCTAAAGCAAAGACTACAGAGGTACTGGGGGCTCTCCTGCTGTTAGATAATACAAATTCATGCCTCATGTCATAAACAAACAGCAATCTTTGTTACGTCAGTTACACTCTCCATCAGAAAGCTGGGGGATATTCTGCAGTAACACTGATGGGGAGGAAGGGAACATGCGCATCCCGTTTCCAAGATGGCTACATTTTGCATTTTCAGCTCTATACAGCAGTTGTGAAACTGCTCATATGCTACATGAATGGATGATACATAAAATAAACGCATCCTCATCGTGTGCACCAACAGCAGAATGATAGAATTCTCTCCTGCTTTGCTTTCAGAGCAACAACAACTCTTAGACATGCAATTCCTCGTTTTATTTTGGAAAAGCAGAACTTCCTTAAAAATGCAAAGTGCCATTATTGAAGTTTAGTAAAATAAAACTAGACAGTCAATTCGATTCATCAAACTAGTTGTTTGCTATATCACTGTACACATTAACTGGATCACGAGAGATACATCTCACGGGGCAATCATTTAAGTGGAGGCTTTCATTTAAAATATTTTTAGCACCCTTCATTTCTAACAGTAATAGCTCTGTATTATGAAGTTCTCAAAATGCAAAGTATATGTTTATAATTTCCTCACAAAGATTTTCACATTTTCTTCATTAGGAAGAGTTATTTTTTCCCCACTTCCACAGCTGTTGGCAGCTGCTGCAGAGATTTTGAATTAGGCTCAGTTTTAATTAGAGAAACTTATACATGTCAAGAACTGCAAAAGGATTTGCATTATCACCAAATAAAGTTTTGTTCAGGGAAAGAACAGAAAAAGTGTCTTTAAACCAAGTACTTTTTGCTTCTGACGGCGCAGGCTGTATGTCAATAATCACCATCTCGGAGACCACCCCATGCAATCCAATAACGCACGGAGACCACCCCATGCAATCCAATAACGCACGGTACCGCGGCGCCGCAGCAGGGCCGCTTGCTGTGCCGGGTCTGCTCAGAGCCGTGAGCCCTGCTATAGCGTGTCGGGCACGATGTCAGTCGCTGCCACGATGCCAGAGAACAAACGCGAACAAAATCACCTTTGCTCGCTGGTAACTAAAAAGTTACGGTCTGTGTTCCAGACTCTATCCAGAAACGCAATTTATGAGTTAAACACGGTTTCAAAGTTACCATGAGAACAGAAGCTTCTCAGACACTACACTAAGGACAGAGCATCCTCACAAGTCTTTTAAAACCAGGCGGTAACTTAGAGCACCCTGACACGATTTCGAAACATTTCCTTCCCCTCCGAGCACATGATTACCTGGCAGTGGATTAATCACTCCAGCTCCAAGTTATTAGGATATATGCCCCTGTCCAAGCATAACAATGTACTTCAACTTCACGAGGCGAAAACACACGAACATGCGCTTATGCGGGGGTTTGTGTCGCATCTCCTCGAAGCTTCGCAGCGCGCAGCCGGGCCCCGCTCCCTCCCCGCGCCGGCACCAACCCGGGGCAGGAGGGCCCCGCCGCGTCAGGACCTTCCTCCCGCACCGCGCCCCTCGCCGGGCCCTGACCCTCTTCCCAGCCCGGCCACCCCCGGCGAGACCTCACCCCTCCCGGCGGGACGGGGCGGGGCGGGACGAGCACTGCCGCCCCGCAGGGACAGACAGCTGCCGCCCTCCCTCCGCGCCCCACGCCTGCCCCGAGCCGCGGGCACCGCGAGCAGGGCCGCGTAGCCCCTGCGGACCAGCCCCTGCCCCCGCGAGAGGGAAACTGAGGCACGGCCAGGTCAGCGGCCACCGCCCCGCGCAGGCCTCCTGCCTCAGCGGCCACCGGAGGGACGGGGGTGGCCTTCCCGCCTGCCGCCGCCGCCGCCCAACAGGCCCCTCAGGAAGGACCCGGTCCCCCCAGCAGCCCCCGCCTCCCGCTCCTCGGCTGAAGCCTGCCCCTCTCCCACCTCTCCCTCGCCTCGAACAAAGCCCCGCCACGGGCTCCGCGCCGCTGCACGGCTCGTCCCGTCCCCCCGTGCCGCCAACCCGCCCCCACTGCACCACCTGGAGCTGGGCTTAGCTGAGTCGGCCTCAGGGCCCTGGAACATGGTGCCGGACGACGGGCTCAGCCCCACGCGCGGCGCCTCTCCTCAGCGGCCGGGACCGCAGGTAGCGCCGGCGGACCCTCCCTAGCTCACCGTTGGTTGGGCCAGCTGCCCATCACGCCGAGCAGCCTATCGAAAGTAGCCCGCCCTCTCGATGTCCCGCCTGTCCGGTGAGCCTCGCGGAGGGAGGGAAGCTTGAAAAGGGCTCGCATCGTCGCCCGTTCATTGGTAACGCCGCGCGTCCGTCAGAGGGAACTGCAGAGCTATTGGCTGAGGGGGCGTAGCGGCGCGAGAGGCGGGAGGGCATTTAAAGGGCCAGGCAGGGCAGTAGCCGCAGAGCGGTGCGCTGTGCGGGTCCTCGGGGCGGTGGAGGAGTATGCGGGGCCCTTACCCGCAGCGAGCCTGACCCCGCCTCGGGCGAGAGAGACCGAATTTCTCCACGGGGCGTGGGCGCCCTGGGGTAAAGGGCTGCGATCGCCCCGGGAGGGTCCGGCTCCGGTCCGTGCTGCCGGGCCCCCCTCTGGGCATCTCACCCGAACCGTCAGAACTCCGGCCCGCCGTAAGGAGTAACCTCACAGCGGCTTCATAACCCGGGGGCTCCAGCCTCGCCTAGCGCTGCCGGACGGGAGAGGGCCGCGCCTCGGTCCCGCGCAGGCGGCGGTGGGGAGGAGGCGCGGCCGCGCGGGGATGGGCCCTGTGTGCGAGCCCCTGCGCGCGCAGCCTCTCCCCGCCCCGGGACCGGCGGCCATGGCTGCCCCCGGCGCGGCGGCCGAAACCGCGGCCTCGCTGGAGCCCGCGGCCTCGCTGGAGCTGGTGCAGCCGCGCTCCGGGAGCCAGCGCTTCGACCGAGCGGTTCCGAGTGACAGTAACGCTCCAAGCTGACATTTTCGGTTGAAGGTTTTATTTAACGGCTCCGCAGCTTTCCGTAAGGGCAAGAAGTAAGCTTAGAGGCAGCCATGTTGCTGCTTTTGTCTTGAGGGATTAAAAAAACAAACGACAGAAAAACAATACGCGAGAAATAAGTACTTTAACTGCAGTATTTTGCTTTGCTAATCAAGATCTTAAGATTCATTCCTTTTGTTTTTACAGTGTTAAGTTTTGGTCATTAAGGGCGGCAAAATCAGATTGTGAGGAAAAGAAAGCGCCAGGATTCAGTATCAGCTTTGACATAAGGTGGAAGAGAGCTGCAGGCCTGTCTCAGCCTTGGTCACAGCAGGGTGGAGGTGAAAAGCTGCACAGAAAGTGCTCACGCTTGGTCACACAGTCCAGTTTTCCTGGTACACAGGTGGTAGGAGTCCTCACTTGCTGCATGGAAAGGAAGCATCTAAGAGTATTAATAATAAAGGTTCCGTTGAGCTTTAAACATTCTTCATTTCTTATCGTAGAACAACTTGGGTTGGAAGGGACCTTAAAGCCTCCCCAGTGCCACCCCCTGCCCTGGGCAGGGACACCTCCCACCACACCAGGTTGCTCCAAGCCCCCTCCAACCTGGCCTTGAACCCCTCCAGGGATGGGGCAGCCACAGCTTCTCTGGGCAACCTGGGCCAGGCTCTCACCACCCTCACACCAAAGAAGTTCTTCCCCACATCTCATCTCCATCTCCCCTCTTTCAGTGTCAAACCCTTCCCCCTCCTCCTATGGCTCCCCTCCCTCATCCAGAGTCCCTCCCCAGCTTTCCTGGAGCCCCTTGAGGGACTGGAAGGGGCTCTAAGGTCTCCCCGGAGCCTTCTCTTCTCCAGGCTGAACCCCCCCAACTCTCTCAGCCTGTCCTCACAGCAGAGGGGCTCCAGCCCTCCCAGCATCTCCGTGGCCTCCTCTGGCCCCGCTCCAACAGCTCCGTGTCCTTCTGCTGTTGGTGGCCCCAGAGCTGGAGGCAGCACTGGGAGGGGGGGTGTCTCCCCAGAGCGGAGCAGAGGGGCAGAATCCCCCCCCCCTCGCCCTGCTGGCCACGCTGCTGGGGATGCAGCCCGGGGTAGGGGGGCCTTTCTGGGCTGCCAGCGCATGTTGGTGGCTCACGGTGAGCTTCTCATCCACCAGCACCCCTAAGTCCTTCTCCTATCATCTAGTTTAAGAACACTTTTGCACTTTCTCAATGCAAAATTTAACTAAAGCTGCCATTGTATATTGCAGAGACCAAAATCCTAAATGTGTACAAAAAGGCATTAGTTGAGTTAGTGACATAGATCATAGGATAATTCAGCTTGAAAGGAGCCTCAGGCCTGGAGTCTAACCTCCTGCTTGAAGCAGGGTGAGCTACATCAGACCAGCTTCCTCTGGGCTTTATTCAGTTTTCTCTTGGAAAACTTGAAAGACAGGCACTGCCCAGCCCTCTCTGGGTAACCTGTTCCTCTTCCCAGTTGTCCTCAGGGTGAAAAAGTTTTTCTGGTAGTGGCTATCTAAAACACCATGGCCTGAATACAACCTCTACATCCGATTCCTGCTTATCTGAAGCTGGGAAGGTAAAAAAATCGGGGGGGGTGGGGGAACCCAAAATATACACAGCCTTTTTACTTGGTGTTTTTTCAGTGTGGGGTTCCCCCCCCGCCCCTTCCCCTTCTTACTGATGACCATGCACAAAGACAGGACATTCAGGCCAGACTGCCCTCTGGTCTGGCTCAGTTCTAACACTCACAATTAGCAGACACTACTGGGGATGGAAGCTGTAAACCAAAATAAAACAAACCAAACCCAAACCCCAGCCAAGACCTTCTTTCACAATGGGGAACATCATGAAACGTCTGCAACAGAAGATGTCAATGGAAGCTATGCCACCGATTTCACTGAAACCAGAATTTCACCTTGGAAGGCTTTGCCTTATGGACAGATTATTAACCCCGTCACCAAGGGGCCATTACTATGTAAATAAAGGTTAAATGGAAAAATCTGATGGGGCATGAATGGCAAGTAACACACTGGACAGAAGTTAGACCAAGTATTAGTATGTATTTATGCACAAGAATAAAAACAGCTTTACAAGTTGAATTGGAAATTTAAACAGAGGAAGTTTAACAGTTTTTGTATATTATATTAAATAACCGAAACACCTTTTTCCAAAATTGGTAAAGAATAAATAATATAATTTACAATATGGTACAAAAAATAATCAGTTAAGGACAGGCATTCTGCTTTATACATACACTATATAGGTATATTTATAATCTATAAAACAAATTCACATCTCCAACAAGCCAGAAACCTTAGATGATATGGCTTAACTATTATTAAAAGAAACAGCATTAAATTTTGCTGCCAGAACCATAAGCTCTAAAGCAGTTATCATGTTTTGATAATTAATGATAACTTATTGCCGTAGTGCTTGCCAAGGTTTCACTTAGTTAACATTTAGAAATTGCTCTGAAATTAAGAGATTCAAAGGTTTGAAAAGGTTAAAAAAAAAAAAGTGCAGTACTTTCCTTATAAATGCATCTGAAGTCTGAGTGTAAAAAACAAAATGCAACTTAATTTCCATTCTGGGATCTGTGGAGTCAGTACTGAGATATCTTTCTAGACTAATTTGATCCAACCTACTTAATTCAATTTAGAAATATAAAGAGGGGTGTCAAGAAAAGGCTTAACAATGCCATATTAAAAACAATTAGTATTCCTATGCTTAGTAGATTTAGTGATAAAGGATAAAATGAATTGTGTGGGCAATCAGGATACAACACGCAGCAGAAAACCCAGTTAGCGCACACATGCACACGCAGGTAGAGATAATTCTCAGGATCTAGTACTGCTTTTCACCCACACTATGATGACAACAAATACTGAATTTTCTGTCATTCAC